>NW_025228061.1:505096-624257 GCF_018294505.1 Triticum aestivum
CTGCTGATGCGGAGGAGGATGATTATGTGGGAGATTACGAGGATGAGGTTGCTAAAAATCAGAACTGCGTGCAACCACCAGCACCACCACCAGCAGGTCGACCTCAGGTATATACTCGTAATGGTAGGCCTGCACCACCACCTCAGGTACGAGATGATGTCCATATTCCTAAACTGAAATTGAATATTCCACCATTTTAGGGTAGATATGTTCCTGATATATATCTTACTTGGGAGTTAGAAACTGAACATCATTTTACATGTTTACAATATCCCGAGGAGAGACGGGTTGCTGCTGCTGTTTGTGCTTTCACTAGTTTTGCATGTGTCTGGTGTTCTGAACATTGTAGATTATATCCTATTCCAACTACTTGGGCTGCTTTGAAAACTGCTATGCGTACGCGTTGGGTTCCACCATATTATCAACGTGAATTGCTTCAAAAATTGCAGCGTTTAAGACAAGGAAAAAATTCTGTAGAAGAATATTATCAGGAATTACAAACTGGCATGATTCGATGTGGTATTGTTGAGGAGAATGAAGCTATGCTTGCACGTTTTCTGGGTGGATTAAATAGAGAAATTCAGACCATTCTAGACTATAAGGAGTATGCTAATATCACTCGTTTATTCCATCTTGCTTGTAAAGCTGAACGTGAAGTGCAGGATCGACAAGCATTGGCGCGAACTAACTTTTCTGCAGGCCGACATTCCTCATGGACGCCGCGTGCATCTTCTACTTCAACTGCACCAGCACCTCAATCAGGTGCCTCCTACAGCCGTGATACAAGAAAATAGGAACAACCACCATTATCTGCCAAGAGCACATCTGCTGGGCCTGCACAGAGTTCTTCTTCCAGGGCATCAACAGGGCACACAAGTGATATTATTTGTCGTCGTTGTAAGGGAGGAGGTCATTATGCGAGCGAATGCAAATCTCCGCGTGTGATGATTGCTACCGAGGGTGGTGGATATGAGTCCGCTAGTGACTATGATGAGGAGACATTGGCTCTTATTACACGTGAAGAACAAGGTGGAGATGATTCTGATCATGAGACGCAATACATGGCTCCTGAAGACGCTGACAGGTATGAATGTTTAGTTGCTCAACGTGTTTTGAGTGTGCAGGTCACACAAGCTGAGCAAAATCAGAGGCACAATTTGTTCCATACCAAGGGAGTTGTGAAGGAACGTTCTGTGCGCGTCATAATAGACGGAGGGAGTTGCAACAACTTGGCTAGCATGGAGATGGTGGAGAAGCTTTCTCTCACCACAAGACCACATCCACATCCTTACTACATCCAATGGTTCAACAACAGCGGCAAGGTTAAGGTAACACGTACTGTTCGTGTGCATTTTAGTATCTCTACATATGCTGATTATGTTGATTGTGATGTGGTACCTATGCAAGCATGTTCCTTATTACTTGGTAGACCATGGCAATTTGATAAAAATTCTGTACACCATGGTAGAAACAATCACTATACTCTTGTTCATAAGGATAAACATATTACTTTGCTTCCTATGACTCCTGATTCCATTTTGAAAGATGATATTAATAGAGCTAATAAAGCAAAACAGGAGAAGAATAAGAGTGAAAATCAGATTGTGGCAAAAGAATTTGAGCAACAAATGAAGCCTAATAATAAACCATCTAGTGTTGCTTCTGAAATTAAATTGAAAAGTGCATGTTTATTTGCCACCAAATCTGATATTGATGAGCTAGATTTCAGCAAATCTGTTTGCTATGCTTTTGTGTGCAAAGAGGCATTATTTTCATTCGAGGACGTGCCTTCCTCTTTGCCTCCTGCTGTCACTAACATTTTGCAGGAGTTCGCTGACGTCTTTCCACAAGACGTGCCACCGGGATTACCGCCTATTCGAGGGATTGAGCATCAAATTGACTTAATTCCCGGTGCTTCACTGCCAAACCGTGCACCATACCGTACCAATCCAGAGGAGACGAAGGAGATTATGCGTCAAGTACTACTTGATAGAGACGAGGGTCCCGATCTTTCGATGAGATGATAACTATCGATTTGATGGAGACGACTTTCACGATCCGACTACAAATGTGCACGACGTTGCACCTTAGCAATCGCTAAACCGATCTCCTGAGGTTACTGACGATGCTGGAAGCACGGTCAGCCTGACCACGAAGGTCTATTCCTGCAAGCAATCGAAGAACGAGCAAGAATATGATAAAGCAATCTGAATATTGCAAATATATATGAAGTATTGATAATGGTGGGGATCCGGAAGCGGTCTTGGTCTGGTCGTTGGACACAAACGAAGTACACGAAGTTGCAATGGCTAACTTTTAACTAAACAAATCCCAAAGTCTAAACGATGCCCTAAGGGCTGTATATATGGAGGAAGAGGGGGGGAATTTCGTGGCCCTTGGTGGAGGAGTCCGAAATCAACCCTATCTCTTGTTTCCCCACACATACGGACTCTAAAAATAGCCTATACTTATGTATTTCGAAATTACATGGGCCTGGCCCAATAATAAGGTGACGCAGCACCTAAAATAGCCTCGGGACGAAATTTATGAAGTGGCATCTTGTATATTTCGTCCAAGGCTTCATGCACCCATTATGGTGGCTTCAAAGTCCTGAAATCATCACTTGTAACTCCGTTCTTGTTCCCCTTGCGCATGCCATCATCTCCATGCTTGTTCTTGCTCCAATGTTCATCCTTCTCCAAGCTAGGCCCTTCATTTGTAAGCAAAACAAATGTATCCAATTTAGGCAGCATCATATTCTCATGAACATTAGAATCATTACCAAGAAACGAAAGTACCTGGTAATTTAGTTGGCGTGCACGAGCTCTAGTAATTGGTCCAGTATGTATAGCAGCAGGGGCTATGGGTGTAACAATTGTATTGATGTCCTCATCAAGATATGTTCCTGATATATATCTTACTTGGGAGTTAGAAACTGAACAACGATTTACATGTTTACAATATCCTGAGGAGAGACGAGTTGCTGCTGCTGTTTGTGCTTTCACTAGTTTTGCATGTGTATGGTGGTCTGAACATTGTAGATTATATCCTATTCCAACTACTTGGGCTGCTTTGAAAACTGCTATGCGTACGCGTTGGGTTCCACCATATTATCAACGTGAATTGCTTCAAAAATTGCAGCGTTTAAGACAAGGGAAAAATTCTGTAGAAGAATATTATCAGGAATTACAAACTGGCATGATTAGATGTGGTATTGTTGAGGAGAATGAAGCTATGCTTGCACGTTTTCTGGGTGGATTAAATAGAGAGATTCAGACCATTCTAGACTATAAGGAGTATACTAATATCACTCGTTTATTCCATCTTGCTTGTAAAGCTGAACGTGAAGTGCAGGATCGACAAGCATTGGGGCGAACTAACTTTTCTGCAGGCCGACCTTCATCATGGACACCACGTGCATCTTCTACTTCAACTGCACCAGCACCTCCATCCGGTGCCACCTCCAGCCGTGATACAAGAAAACAGGCACAACCACCATTATCTGCCAAGAGCGCACCTGCCGGGCCTGCACAGAGTTCTTCTTCTTCCAGGGCATCAACAGGGCACACAAGTGATATTATTTGTCGTCGTTGTAAGGGAGGAGGTCATTATGCGAGAGAATGCAAATCTCCGCGTGTGATGATTGCTACCGCGGATGGTGGATATGAGTCCGCTAGTGACTATGATGAGGAGACTTTGGCTCTTATTACACGTGAAGAACATGGTGGAGATGATTCTGATCATGAGACGCAATACATGGCTCCTGAAGACGCTGACAGGTATGAATGTTTAGTTGCTCAACGTGTTTTGAGTGTGCAGGTCACACAAGCTGAGCAAAATCAGAGGCACAATTTGTTCCATACCAAGGGAGTTGTGAAAGAACGTTCTGTGCGCGTTATCATAGATGGAGGGAGCTGCAACAACTTGGCTAGCATGGAGATGGTGGAGAAGCTTTCTCTCACCACAAGACCACATCCACATCCTTACTACATCCAATGGTTCAACAACAGCGGCAAGGTTAAGATAATACGTACTGTTCGTGTGCATTTTAGTATCTCTACATATGCTGATTATGTTGATTGTGATGTGGTACCTATGCAAGCATGTTCCTTATTACTTGGCAGACCATGGCAATTTGATAAAAATTCTGTACACCATGGTAGAAACAATCACTATACTCTTGTTCATAAGGATAAAAATATTACTTTGCTTCCTATGACTCTTGATTCCATTTTGAAAGATGATATTAATAGAGCTAATAAAGCAAAACAGGAGAAGAATAAGAGTGAAAATCAGATTGTGGCAAAAGAATTTGAGCAACAGATGAAGCCTAATAATAAACCATCTAGTATTGTTTCTGAAGTTAAATTGAAAAGTGCATGTTTATTTGCCACCAAATCTGATATTGATGAGCTAGATTTCAGCAAATCTGTTTGCTATGCTTTTGTGTGCACAGAGGCATTATTTTCATTCAAGGACGTGCCTTCCTCTTTGCCTCCTGCTGTCACTAACATTTTGCAGGAGTTCGCTGACGTTTTTCCACAAGACGTGCCACCGGGATTACCGCCTATTCGAGGGATTGAGCATCAGATTGACTTAATTCCAGGTGCTTCACTGCCAAACCGTGCACCATACCGTACCAATCCAGAGGAGACGAAGGAGATTATGCGTCAAGTACAAGAGCTTCTCGACAAAGGTTATATACGCGAATCCCTTAGTCCTTGTGCTGTTCCTATTATTCTAGTGCCGAAAAAGGATGGTACATCACGTATGTGTGTTGATTGTAGAGGCATTAATAATATTACTATTCGTTATCGTCATCCTATTCCTAGGCTAGATGATATGCTTGATGAATTGAGTGGCTCTACAATATTCTCCAAAGTTGATTTGCGTAGTGGCTACCATCAAATTCGTATGAAATTGGGAGATGAATGGAAAACAACATTTAAAACTAAGTTTGGATTATATGAGTGGTTAGTCATGCCTTTTGGGTTAACTAATGCACCTAGTACTTTCATGAGATTAATGAACGAAGTTTTACGTGCTTTCATTGGACGATTTGTGGTAGTTTACTTTGATGACATATTGATTTATAGCAGTTCTTTGGAAGAACATTTGGAACATTTACGTGCTGTTTTTATTGCTCTACGTGATGCACGTTTGTTTGGTAACCTTGGGAAGTGCACCTTTTGCACCGACCGAGTATCTTTTCTTGGCTATGTTGTTATTCCACAGGGAATTGAAGTTGATAAAGCCAAGATTGAAGGTATTGAGAGTTGGCCGCAGCCCAAAACGGTCACACAAGTGAGGAGTTTTCTTGGCCTCGCTGGATTCTATAGGCGTTTTGTGAGAGATTTCAGCACCATTGCTGCACCTCTCAATGAGCTTACAAAGAAAGATGTGTCTTTTCTTTGGGGTATCGCACAGGAAGAAGCCTTCACGGTATTGAAAGATAAGTTGACACATGCTCCTTTACTCCAACTTCCTGATTTTAATAAGACTTTTGAGCTTGAATGTGATGCTAGTGGAATTGGATTAGGAGGTGTGATAGAGGCGAGGGTCCCGATCTTTCGATGAGATGATAACTATCGATTTGGTGGAGACGACTTTGACGATCCGACTACAAACGTGCACGACGTTGCGCCTTAGCAATCGCTAAACCAATCTCCTGAGGTTACTGACGATGCTGGAAGCACGGTCAGCCTGACCACGAAGGTCTATTCCTGCAAGCAATCAAAGAACGAGCAAGAATATGATAAAGCAATCTGAATATTGCAAATATATATGAAGTATTGATAATGGTGGGGATCCGGAAGCGGTCTTGGTCTGGTCGTTGAACACAAACGAAGTACACGAAGTTGCAATGGCTAACTTTTAACTAAACAAATCCCAAGGTCTAAACGATGCCCTAAGGGCTGTATATATGGAGGAAGAGGGGGTGGATTTCGTGGCCCTTGGTGGAGGGGTCCGAAATCAACCCTATCTCTTGTTTCCCCACACATACGGACTCTAAAAATAGCCTATACTTATGTATTTCGAAATTACATGGGCCTGGCCCAATAATAAGGTGACGCAGCACCTAAAATAGCCTCGGGACGAAATTTATGAAGTGGCATCTTGTATATTTCGTCCAAGGCTTCATGCACCCATTATGGTGGCTTCAAAGTCCTGAAATCATCACTTGTAACTCCGTTCTTGTTCCCCTTGCGCATGCCATCATCTCCATGCTTGTTCTTGCTCCAATGTTCATCCTTCTCCAAGCTAGGCCCTTCATTTGTAAGCAAAACAAATGTATCCAATTTAGGCAGCATCATATTCTCATGAACATTAGAATCATTACCAAGAAACGAAAGTACCTGGTAATTTAGTTGGCGTGCACGAGCTCTAGTAATTGGTCCAGTATGTATAGCAGCAGGGGCTGTGGGTGTAACAATTGTATTGATGTGATACACCACCACCATTTTCTGGGTGGATTAAATAGAGAGATTCAGACCATTCTAGACTATAAGGAGTATACTAATATCACTCGTTTATTCCATCTTGCTTGTAAAGCTGAACGTGAAGTGCAGGATCGACAAGCATTGGCGCGAACTAACTTTTCTGCAGGCCGACCTTCATCATGGACACCACGTGCATCTTCTACTTCAACTGCGCCAGCACCTCCATCCGGTGCCACCTCCAGCCGTGATACAAGAAAACAGGCACAACCACCATTATCTGCCAAGAGCGCACCTGCGGGGCCTGCACAGCGTTCTTCTTCTTCCATGGCATCAACAGGGCACACAAGTGATATTATTTGTCGTCGTTGTAAGGGAGGAGGTCATTATGCGAGGGAATGCAAATCTCCGCGTGTGATGATTGCTACCGCGGATGGTGGATATGAGTCCGCTAGTGACTATGATGAGGATACATTGGCTCTTATTACACGTGAAGAACATGGTGGAGATGATTCTGATCATGAGACGCAATACATGGCTCCTGAAGACGCTGACAGGTATGAATGTTTAGTTGCTCAACGTGTTTTGAGTGTGCAGGTCACACAAGCTGAGCAAAATCAGAGGCACAATTTGTTCCATACCAAGGGAGTTGTGAAGGAACGTTCTGTGCGCGTCATAATAGACGGAGGGAGTTGCAACAACTTGGCTAGCATGGAGATGGTGGAGAAGCTTTCTCTCACCACAAGACCACATCCACATCCTTACTACATCCAATGGTTCAACAACAGCGGCAAGGTTAAGGTAACACGTACTGTTCGTGTGCATTTTAGTATCTCTACATATGCTGATTATGTTGATTGTGATGTGGTACCTATGCAAGCATGTTCCTTATTACTTGGTAGACCATGGCAATTTGATAAAAATTCTGTACACCATGGTAGAAACAATCACTATACTCTTGTTCATAAGGATAAAAATATTACTTTGCTTCCTATGACTCCTGATTCCATTTTGAAACATGATATTAATAGAGCTAATAAAGCACAACAGGAGAAGAATAAGAGTGAAAATCAGATTCTGGCAAAAGAATTTGAGCAACAAATGAAGCCTAATAATAAACCATCTAGTGTTGCTTCTGAAATTAAATTGAAAAGTGCATGTTTATTTGCCACCAAATCTGATATTGATGAGCTAGATTTCAGCAAATCTGTTTGCTATGCTTTTGGGTGCAAAGAGGCATTATTTTCATTCGAGGACGTGCCTTCCTCTTTGCCTCCTGCTGTCACTAACATTTTGCAGGAGTTCGCTGACGTTTTTCCACAAGACGTGCCACCGGGATTACCGCCTATTCGAGGGATTGAGCATCAGATTGACTTAATTCCCGGTGCTTCACTGCCAAACCGTGCACCATACCGTACCAATCCAGAGGAGACGAAGGAGATTATGCGTCAAGTACAAGAGCTTCTCGACAAAGGTTATATACGCGAATCCCTTAGTCCTTGTGCTGTTCCTATTATTCTAGTGCCGAAAAAGGATGGTACATCACGTATGTGTGTTGATTGTAGAGGCATTAATAATATTACTATTCGTTATCGTCATCCTATTCCTAGGCTAGATGATATGCTTGATGAATTGAGTGGCTCTACAATATTCTCCAAAGTTGATTTGCGTAGCGGCTACCATCAAATTCGTATGAAATTGGGAGATGAATGGAAAACAGCATTTAAAACTAAGTTTGGATTATATGAGTGGTTAGTCATGCCTTTTGGGTTAACTAATGCACCTAGTACTTTCATGAGATTAATGAACGAAGTTTTACGTGCTTTCATTGGACGATTTGTGGTAGTTTACTTTGATGACATATTGATTTATAGCAGATCTTTGGAAGAACATTTGGAACATTTACGTGCTGTTTTTATTGCTCTACGTGATGCACGTTTGTTTGGTAACCTTGGGAAGTGCACCTTTTGCACCGACCGAGTATCTTTTCTTGGCTATGTTGTTACTCCACAGGGAATTGAAGTTGACAAAGCCAAGATTGAAGCTATTGAGAGTTGGCCGCAGCCCAAAACGGTCACACAAGTGAGGAGTTTTCTTGGCCTCGCTGGATTCTATAGGCGTTTTGTGAGAGATTTCAGCAGCATTGCTGCACCTCTCAACGAGCTTACAAAGAAGGATGTGCCTTTTGTTTGGGGTACCGCACAGGAAGAAGCCTTCACGGTATTGAAAGATAAGTTGACACATGCTCCTTTACTCCAACTTCCTGATTTTAATAAGACTTTTGAGCTTGAATGTGATGCTAGTGGAATTGGATTAGGAGGTGTGTTATTACAAGATGGCAAACCTGTTGCATACTTTTCTGAAAAATTGAGTGGGCCTAGTCTGAATTATTCTACTTATGATAAAGAATTATATGCTCTTGTTCGGACTTTAGAAACATGGCAACATTATTTATGGCCCAAAGAATTTGTTATACATTCTGATCATGAATCTTTGAAACATATTAAAAGTCAAGCTAAACTGAATCGTAGACATGCTAAATGGGTTGAATTCATTGAGACTTTCCCTTATGTCATTAAACACAAGAAGGGAAAAGAAAATGTTATTGCTGATGCATTGTCTCGTCGCTATACTATGCTTTCACAACTTGACTTCAAAATATTTGGTTTGGAGACCATCAAAGATCAATATGTGCATGATGCTGATTTTAAAGATGTAATGCAGAATTGTAAAGTAGGAAGAATGTGGAACAAGTTTGTCGTTAACGATAGATTTGTGTTTCGTGCTAACAAGCTATGCATTCCAGCTAGCTCCGTTCGTCTTTTGTTGTTGCAGGAGGCGCATGGAGGAGGATTAATGGGACACTTTGGCGTGAAGAAGACGGAGGACGTACTTGCTACACATTTCTTTTGGCCAAAGATAAGACGGGATGTTGAGCGTTTTATTGCTCGATGCATTACATGTCAAAAAGCTAAGTCACGACTCAATCCTCATGGTTTATATATGCCTTTGCCTGTACCTAGTCTTCCTTGGGAGGATATATCTATGGACTTTGTTTTAGGTTTACCTCGAACAAAGAAGGGGAGGGATAGCATATTTGTTGTCATGGATAGATTCTCGAAAATGGCACACTTTATACCATGTCATAAAAGCGATGATGCTGTTAATGTTGCTGATTTGTTCTTTCGTGAAATTATTCGCTTGCATGGTGTGTCAAATACTATTGTTTCAGATCGTGATACTAAATTTCTTAGCCACTTTTGGAGATGTTTATGGGCTAAGTTGGGGACTAAACTGCTTTTTAGTACTACTTGTCACCCCCAAACTAATGGACAAACTGAAGTAGTCAATAGAACGTTGTCTACTATGCTTAGGGCTGTTTTGAAGAATAATAAGAAAATGTGGGAGGAATGCTTGCCTCATATTGAATTTGCTTATAATCGTTCATTGCATTCTACTACTAAGATGTGCCCTTTTGAAGTTGTGTATGGTTTCCTACCTCGTGCACCTATTGATTTGTTGCCTCTTCCATCTTCGGAGAAGGTTAATTTTGATGCTAAACAACGTGCTGAATTGATATTAGAAATGCATGAGTTAACTAAGGAAAACATTGAGCGTAAGGATAGATTTCCTGATTTGCGCAAATCAAAGCTAATGCCACGTGCTGATGGTCCCTTTAAGGTGTTAGAGAAAATAAATGATAATGCATATAAACTTGAGCTGCCTGCAGATTTTGGGGTTAGTCCCACTTTTAACATTGCAGATTTGAAGCCTTATTTGGGTGAGGAAGATGAGCTTCCATCGAGGACGACTTCATTTCAAGAAGGGGAGGATGATGAGGACATCAATACAATTGTTACACCCACAGCCCCTGCTGCTATACATACTGGACCAATTACTAGAGCTCGTGCACGCCAACTAAATTACGAGGTACTTTCGTTTCTTGGTAATGATTCTAATATTCATGAGAATATGATGCTGCCTAAATTGGATACATTTGTTTTGCTTACAAATGAAGGGCCTAGCTTGGAGAAGGATGAACATTAGAGCAAGAACAAGCATGGAGATGATGGCATGCGCAAGGGGAACAAGAACGGAGTTACAAGTGATGATTTCAGGACTTTGAAGCCACCATAATGGGTGCATGAAGCCTTGGACGAAATATACAAGATGCCACTTCATAAATTTCGTCCCGAGGCTATTATAGGTGCTGCGTCACCTTATTATTGGGCCAGGCCCATGTAATTTCGAAATACATAAGTATAGGCTATTTTTAGAGTCCGTATGTGTGGGGAAACAAGAGATAGGGTTGATTTCGGACCCCTCCACCAAGGGCCACGAAATTCCCCCCCTCTTCCTCCATATATACAGCCCTTAGGGCATCGTTTAGACTTTGGGTTTTGTTTAGATTAAAAGTTCGCCATAGCTGCAACTTCGCGTACTTCGTTTGTGTTCAACGACCAGACAAAGGCGTCACAGAACCCCACCTTGATCAATAAAGCTTTCATCTTATATTCGCAATATCCAGATTGCAATCTTAGTTTCTTGCTTGTTCTTCGTTTGCTCGCAGGAAACAGACCCTCGTGGTCAGGTTGATCGTGCTCCGGCGTGGTCAATAACCTCTCGGAGTTGGTTTAGCGATTGCTAAGGCGCGACGTCCTCGCACGTTCGTAGTCGGATCGTCAAAGTCGACTTCCACCAAAGTGATATCCATCATCTCATCGAAAGATCGGGACCCTCGCCTCTATCAAGTGGTATCAGATTTCCAGTTTGCTCGGTGAGATTTTACAGTTTTTCGTAGTTTAGATCGAGTCTGTTCTTCATACCTATAGTCCACGAAAAAGCCAAAAAAAATTAGGGTTAGTTCATCCCATCCGAACCAATCTGAGCCTTGCATAATCTTTTCTGTATTTGCTTTGTTGAATTTGCGGTTGCATCGTCGTGTTCAGTTGCTGGTCTTAGCGTCTAGTCTTTTAGAGTTTCGAGTTCTGTTCACAAGTTGTCACGCCGTCGCCGCACCATCATCATCGCCCCTGCCATCTACCACCACCGCTCCGAATCCGTATCCATATACCACCACCAATCCGCTGCCATATACCACCACCATATATCCACCACCAATCCGAGTTCCTTGCTTATTAGGTTTGTTTTCGGGATCAATCTAGATTCCGATTCGTGTTTCCTTGCCGGAGTAGGTTTCGGAAAAAAAAAAGAGTCGGGTAGCCACGCTCCGTTTAGGCCCAAAATTTTTCGAAAACGCATTTTTCGAAAAAATTTCTGGCTATCCTATTTTTAGGTGTTTCTGAGTGTTTTGAGACAGGTGCCATTATAGGAAGTTTTTTTTGACCCGTTTCCAGTTTTTGGGTCCGGGCAGTCAAAAAAAAAAAATTGGTCGAAAAAATTTCGTGCCCATCCTGTCAGTTTGAGCTAAGAAGAGTTTTGAGACACTCGCCATTATAGTGATTTTTTTGATAGAGGCAAAGGTGTCCCGTCTTTCGATGAGATGGTGGATTTCGCTTTGGTGGAAGTCAACTTTGACGATCCGACTACGAACGTGCGAGGACGTCGCGCCTTAGCAATCGCTAAACCAACTCCGAGAGGTTATTGACCACGCCGGAGCACGATCAACCTGACCACGAGGGTCTGTTTCCTGCGAGCAAACGAAGAACAAGCAAGAAACTAAGATTGCAATCTGGATATTGCGAATATAAGATGAAAGCTTTATTGATCAAGGTGGGGTTCTGTGACGCCTTTGTCTGGTCGTTGAACACAAACGAAGTACGCGAAGTTGCAGCTATGGCGAACTTTTAATCTAAACAAAACCCAAAGTCTAAACGATGCCCTAAGGGCTGTATATATGGAGGAAGAGGGGGGAATTTCGTGGCCCTTGGTGGATGGGTCCGAAATCAACCCTATCTCTTGTTTCCCCACACATACGGACTCTAAAAATAGCCTATACTTATGTATTTCGAAATTACATGGGCCTGGCCCAATAATAAGGTGACGCAGCACCTAAAATAGCCTCGGGACGAAATTTATGAAGTGGCATCTTGTATATTTCGTCCAAGGCTTCATGCACCCATTATGGTGGCTTCAAAGTCCTGAAATCATCACTTGTAACTCCGTTCTTGTTCCCCTTGCGCATGCCATCATCTCCATGCTTGTTCTTGCTCCAATGTTCATCCTTCTCCAAGCTAGACCCTTCATTTGTAAGCAAAACAAATGTATCCAATTTAGGCAGCATCATATTCTCATGAACATTAGAATCATTACCAAGAAACGAAAGTACCTGGTAATTTAGTTGGCGTGCACGAGCTCTAGTAATTGGTCCAGTATGTATAGCAGCAGGGGCTGTGGGTGTAACAATTGTATTGATGTCCTCATCATTCGGAGTCCGTATGAAAAACTTGTGTGCGTTTTGAGTCAGGTATGTCTGTGCAGTCCGAATCTGAATCCAGAACGTGAGAGACTTGGACTCTATCTTCTCTTGGGCCAAAAGTGACGTGAGAGAACTTTTTGGACAGCAAATAAACATCTCTTTCTTCCTTATCTTCATATGTGGATTGTACAAATGTCCCATACACCTGCAATTAGACAAAACACAAAAGTGTGTGAAGTATTTTTGTTCTGGATAACATAAATAGATTATTGAATAGTTTGCACTAGAAATCACCTGACAAATATGCATATATGCAATATTTTTGGTCATATCCAAGGTAGTCATGTCCTCATCACAACTTATCTTTCAATACCGTGAAGGCTTCTTCCTGTGCGGTACCCCAAAGAAAAGGCACATCTTTCTTTGTAAGCTCATTGAGAGGTGCAGCAATGGTGCTGAAATCTCTCACAAAACGCCTATAGAATCCAGCGAGGCCAAGAAAACTCCTCACTTGTGTGACCGTTTTGGGCTGCGGCCAACTCTCAATAGCTTCAATCTTGGCTTTGTCAACTTCAATTCCCTGTGGAGTAACAACATAGCCAAGAAAAGATACTCGATCGGTGCAAAAGGTGCACTTCCCAAGGTTACCAAACAAACGTGCATCACGTAGAGCAATAAAAACAGCACGTAAATGTTCCAAATGTTCTTCCAAAGATCTGCTATAAATCAGTATGTCATCAAAGTAAACTACCACAAATCGTCCAATGAAAGCACGTAAAACTTCGTTCATTAATCTCATGAAAGTACTAGGTGCATTAGTTAACCCAAAAGGCATGACTAACCACTCATATAATCCAAACTTAGTTTTAAATGCTGTTTTCCATTCATCTCCCAATTTCATACGAATTTGGTGGTAGCCACTACGCAAATCAACTTTGGAGAATATTGTAGCACCACTCAATTCATCAAGCATATCATCTAGCCTAGGAATAGGATGACGATAACGAATAGTAATATTATTAATGCCTCTACAATCAACACACATACGTGATGTACCATCCTTTTTTGGCACTAGAATAATAGGAACAGCACAAGGACTAAGGGATTCGCGTATATAACCTTTGTCGAGAAGCTCTTGTACTTGGCGCATAATCTCCTTCGTCTCCTCTGGATTGGTACGGTATGGTGCACGGTTTGGCAGTGAAGCACCGGGAATTAAGTCAATCTGATGCTCAATCCCTCGAATAGGCGGTAATCCCGGTGGCACGTCTTGTGGAAAGACGTCAGCGAACTCCTGCAAAATGTTAGTGACAGCAGGAGGCAAAGAGGAAGGCACGTCCTCGAATGAAAATAATGCCTCTTTGCACACAAAAGCATAGCAAACAGATTTGCCGAAATCTAGCTCATCAATATCAGACTTGGTGGCAAATAAACATGCACTTTTCAATTTAATTTCAGAAGCAACACTAGATGGTTTATTGTTAGGCTTCATTTGTTGCTCAAATTCTTTTGCCACAATCTGATTTTCACTCTTATTCGTCTCCTGTTTTGCTTTATTAGCTCTATTAATATCATCTTTCAAAATGGAATCAGGAGTCATAGGAAGCAAAGTAATATTTTTATCCTTATGAACAAGAGTATAGTGATTGTTTCTACCATGGTGTACAGAATTTTTATCAAATTGCCATGGTCTACCAAGTAATAAGGAACATGCTTGCATAGGTACCACATCACAATCAACATAATCAGCATATGTAGAGATACTAAAATGCACACGAACAGTACGTGTTACCTTAACCTTGCCGCTGTTGTTGAACCATTGGATGTAGTAAGGATGTGGATGTGGTCTTTTGGTGAGAGAAAGCTTCTCCACCATCTCCATGCTAGCCAAGTAGTTGCAGCTCCCTCCGTCTATTATGACGCGCACAGAACGTTCCTTCACAACTCCCTTGGTATGGAACAAATTGTGCCTCTGATTTTGCTCAGCTTGTGTGACCTGCACACTCAAAACACGTTGAGCAACTAAACATTCATACCTGTCAGCGTCTTCAGGAGCCATGTATTGCGTCTCATGATCAGAATCATCTCCACCATGTTCTTCACGTGTAATAAGAGCCAAAGTCTCCTCATCATAGTCACTAGCGGACTCATAGCCACCATCCGCGGTAGCAATCATCACACGCGGAGATTTGCATTCTCTCGCATAATGACCTCCTCCCTTACAACGACGACAAATAATATCACTTGTGTGTCCTGTTGATGCCATGGAAGAAGAAGAACGCTGTGCAGGCCCCGCAGGTGCGCTCTTGGCAGATAATGGTGGTTGTGCCTGTTTTCTTGTATCACGGCTGGAGGTGGCACCGGATGGAGGTGCTGGTGCAGTTGAAGTAGAAGATGCACGTGGTGTCCATGATGAAGGTCGGCCTGCAGAAAAGTTAGTTCGCCCCAATGCTTGTCGATCCTGCACTTCACGTTCAGCTTTACAAGCAAGATGGAATAAACGAGTGATATTAGTATACTCCTTATAGTCTAGAATGGTCTGAATCTCTCTATTTAATCCACCAAGAAAACGTGCAAGCATAGCTTCATTCTCCTCAACAATACCACATCTAATCATGCCAGTTTGTAATTCCTGATAATATTCTTCTACAGAATTTTTTCCTTGTCTTAAACGCTGCAATTTTTGAAGCAATTCACGTTGATAATATGGTGGAACCCAACGCGTACGCATAGTAGTTTTCAAAGCAGCCCAAGTAGTTGGAATAGGATATAATCTACAATGTTCAGACCACCATACACATGCAAAACTAGTGAAAGCACAAACAGCAGCAGCAACTCGTCTCTCCTCAGGATATTGTAAACATGTAAATCGTTGTTCAGTTTCTAACTCCCAAGTAAGATATATATCAGGAACATATCTACCCTCAAATGGTGGAATATTCAATTTCAGTTTAGGAATATGGACATCATCTCGTACCTGAGGTGGTGGTGCAGGCCTACCATTACGAATATATACCTGAGGTCGACCTGCTGGTGGTGGTGCTGGTGGCTGCTCGTAGATCTGATTTTGATCAACCTCATCCTCATAATCGCCCGCATACTCATCATCCTCCTGGGTACCAGCAACAGCAGTAGCAGGAGCCACAGAAGTATCAACAGCAGCACCAACAGTTTGGCCAAACGCAAGAGGAACACGGCTCGCTCGGCGAAGGTCTATTTCGCGACGTGGAGGTAGTCATTGTTGTTGTTGTTGGACAGGTGCGTTAGGTGCAGCGGGTGGTGGTGGTGGAAGATGCGCGAGCAATTCATTAAATCTGTTATCGAGCTTTGTTTCGAACGTCTTCTCAAGGCCAGTGATCTTCTCCATGGCCTCTTCAAAATTGTTCAGCACGTCTTGCACCTGTTCAGTCATCATTTGCTGAAACTTATCATGAAGCTCCTTGTTCGATAAATTCTCCCAGTCAATCTCGTCGGCTTGTGATCCTGGCATGGTTAGCAGCAATAGAAACACACAAGAATATGATCCTACAGACTACGAACAAGTGGTGGTGGTGGGTGTCACAAATCCGTCAAGCAAAACTCAAATTCTTACCAGTTCTTACCCAGCAACAGGCGGTGATCGGCAACCGTTGTAGTCAAAACTCTCAAAGCTTGGATAGAGCGATTACCAGGGAGAGTCAAACGCACGACGTAGATGTATGTGGAGCTGGGAAGGCTTATACTATGGTAGCAAAAAGGGTCAGCAATAATCAATTCAGAGATGCAAAGTTGAATAAACGCTCAACGACGGTACTGTGCTGGTCCTAGGCTAGACTGTGCTAGAGACGCGAGCCTAGAACACCAACAAAATCACGGCGCAACACGTAAACAAGGGAAAAGCACACTCTGAATTTTTTTTTTGCTCTTTTTTTCTTTGCGCTCTTTTTTTTGCGCTGCTTTTTTTTTTGCGAAAATCACTATAATGGCGAGTGTCTCAAAACTCTTCCTAGCTCAAACTGACAGGATGGGCACGAAATTTTTCGACCAATTTTTTTTTTGACTGCCCGGACCCAAAAACTGGAAACGGGTCAAAAAAAACTTCCTATAATGGCACCTGTCTCAAAACACTCAGAAACACCTAAAAATAGGATAGCCAGAAAAGTTTTCGAAAAATGCGTTTTCGAAAAATTTTGGGCCTAAACGGAGCGTGGCTACCCGACTCCGGCAAGGAAACACGAATCAGAATCTAGATGGATCTCCAAAACAAACCTAATATGCAAGGAACTCGGATTGGTGGTGGATATATGGTGGTGGTATATGGCAGCGGTGGTGGTAGCGGTGGTAGTATATGGATATGGATCGGTGGTGGTATATGGACACGGATTGGTGGTGGTATATGGATACGAATTCGGAGCGGTGGTGGTAGATGGCAGGGGCGATGATGATGGTGCGGCGGCGGCGTGACAACTTATGACCAGAACTCGAAACTCTAAAAGACTAGACTCTAAGACCAGCAACTAGACACGACGATGCAACCGCAAATTCAACAAAGCAAAACCCTAAAAAGATTATGCAAAGGCTCAGATTGGTTCGGATATGATGAACTAACCCTAATTTTTTTTGTGGCTTTTTCGTGGACTGTAGGTATGAAGAACAGACTCGATCTAAACTACGAAAAACTGTAAAATCTCACCGAGCAACCTGGAAATCTGATACCACTTGATAGAGGCGAGGGTCCCGATCTTTCGATGAGATGATAACTATCGATTTGGTGGAGACGACTTTGACGATCCGACTACAAACGTGCACGACGTTGCGCCTTAGCAATCGCTAAACCAATCTCCTGAGGTTACTGACGATGCTGGAAGCACGGTCAGCCTGACCACGAAGGTCTATTCCTGCAAGCAATCAAAGAACGAGCAAGAATATGATAAAGCAATCTGAATATTGCAAATATATATGAAGTATTGATAATGGTGGGGATCCGGAAGCGGTCTTGGTCTGGTCGTTGAACACAAACGAAGTACACGAAGTTGCAATGGCTAACTTTTAACTAAACAAATCCCAAGGTCTAAACGATGCCCTAAGGGCTGTATATATGGAGGAAGAGGGGGTGGATTTCGTGGCCCTTGGTGGAGGGGTCCGAAATCAACCCTATCTCTTGTTTCCCCACACATACGGACTCTAAAAATAGCCTATACTTATGTATTTCGAAATTACATGGGCCCTGCCCAATAATAAGGTGACGCAGCACCTAAAATAGTCTCGGGACGAAATTTATGAAGTGGCATCTTGTATATTTCGTCCAAGGCTTCATGCACCCATTATGGTGGCTTCAAAGTCCTGAAATCATCACTTGTAACTCCGTTCTTGTTCCCCTTGCGCATGCCATCATCTCCATGCTTGTTCTTGCTCCAATGTTCATCCTTCTCCAAGCTAGGCCCTTCATTTGTAAGCAAAACAAATGTATCCAATTTAGGCAGCATCATATTCTCATGAACATTAGAATCATTACCAAGAAACGAAAGTACCTGGTAATTTAGTTGGCGTGCACGAGCTCTAGTAATTGGTCCAGTATGTATAGCAGCAGGGGCTGTGGGTGTAACAATTGTATTGATGTCCTCATCAAGGTGTGTTATTACAAGATGGCAAACCTGTTGCATACTTTTCTGAAAAATTGAGTGGGCCTAGTCTGAATTATTCTACTTATGATAAAGAATTATATGCTCTTGTTCGGACTTTAGAAACATGGCAACATTATTTATGGCCCAAAGAATTTGTTATACATTCTGATCATGAATCTTTGAAACATATTAAAAGTCAAGCTAAACTGAATCGTAGACATGCTAAATGGGTTGAATTCATTGAGACTTTCCCTTATGTCATTAAACACAAGAAGGGAAAAGAAAATGTTATTGCTGATGCATTGTCTCGTCGCTATACTATGCTTTCACAACTTGACTTCAAAATATTTGGTTTGGAGACCATCAAAGATCAATATGTGCATGATGCTGATTTTAAAGATGTAATGCAGAATTGTAAAGAAGGAAGAATGTGGAACAAGTTTGTTGTTAACGATGGATTTGTGTTTCGTGCTAACAAGCTATGCATTCCAGCTAGCTCCGTTCGTCTTTTGTTGTTGCAGGAGGCGCATGGAGGAGGATTAATGGGACACTTTGGCGTGAAGAAGACGGAGGACGTACTTGCTACACATTTCTTTTGGCCCAAGATGAGACGGGATGTTGAGCGTTTTATTGCTCGCTGCACTACATGTCAAAAAGCTAAGTCACGACTCAATCCTCATGGTTTATATATGCCTTTGCCTGTACCTAGTGTTCCTTGGGAGGATATATCTATGGACTTTGTTTTAGGTTTACCTCGAGCAAAGAAGGGGAGGGATAGCATATTTGTTGTCGTGGATAGATTCTCGAAAATGGCACACTTTATACCATGTCATAAAAGCGATGATGCTGTTAATGTTGCTGATTTGTTCTTTCGTGAAATTATTCGCTTGCATGGTGTGCCAAATACTATTGTTTCAGATCGTGATACTAAATTTCTTAGCCACTTTTGGAGATGTTTATGGGCTAAGTTGGGGACTAAACTGCTTTTTAGTACTACTTGTCACCCCCAAACTGATGGACAAACTGAAGTAGTCAATAGAACGTTGTCTACTATGCTTAGGGCTGTTTTGAAGAATATAAGAAAATGTGGGAGGAATGCTTGCCTCATATTGAATTTGCTTATAATCGTTCATTGCATTCTACTACTAAGATGTGCCCTTTTGAAGTTGTGTATGGTTTCCTACCTCGTGCACCTATTGATTTGTTGCCTCTTCCATCTTCGGAGAAGGTTAATTTTGATGCTAAACAACGTGCTGAATTGATTTTAAAAATGCATGAGTTAACTAAGGAAAACATTGAGCGTATGAATGCTAAATATAAACTTGCTGGAGATAAGGGTAGAAAACATGTTGTGTTTGCACCTGGAGATCTTGTTTGGTTACATTTGCGTAAGGATAGATTTTGATAGAGGCAAAGGTGTCCCGTCTTTCGATGAGATGGTGGATTTCGCTTTGGTGGAAGTCGACTTTGACGATCCGACTACGAACGTGCGAGGACGTCGCGCCTTAGCAATCGCTAAACCAACTCCGAGAGGTTATTGACCACGCCGGAGCACGATCAACCTGACCACGAGGGTCTGTTTCCTGCGAGCAAACGAAGAACAAGCAAGAAACTAAGATTGCAATCTGGATATTGCGAATATAAGATGAAAGCTTTATTGATCAAGGTGGGGTTCTGTGACGCCTTTGTCTGGTCGTTGAACACAAACGAAGTACGCGAAGTTGCAGCTATGGCGAACTTTTAATCTAAACAAAACCCAAAGTCTAAACGATGCCCTAAGGGCTGTATATATGGAGGAAGAGGGGGGAATTTCGTGGCCCTTGGTGGAGGAGTCCGAAATCAACCCTATCTCTTGTTTCCCCACACATACGGACTCTAAAAATAGCCTATACTTATATATTTCGAAATTACATGGGCCTGGCCCAATAATAAGGTGACGCAGCACCTAAAATAGCCTCGGGACGAAATTTATGAAGTGGCATCTTGTATATTTCGTCCAAGGCTTCATGCACCCATTATGGTGGCTTCAAAGTCCTGAAATCATCACTTGTAACTCCGTTCTTGTTCCCCTTGCGCATGCCATCATCTCCATGCTTGTTCTTGCTCCAATGTTCATCCTTCTCCAAGCTAGGCCCTTCATTTGTAAGCAAAACAAATGTATCCAATTTAGGCAGCATCATATTCTCATGAACATTAGAATCATTACCAAGAAACGAAAGTACCTGGTAATTTAGTTGGCGTGCACGAGCTCTAGTAATTGGTCCAGTATGTATAGCAGCAGGGGCTGTGGGTGTAACAATTGTATTGATGTCCTCATCAAACATGGCAACATTATTTATGGCCCAAAGAATTTGTTATACATTCTGATCATGAATCTTTGAAACATATTAAAAGTCAAGCTAAACTGAATCATAGACATGCTAAATGGGTGGAATTCATTGAGACTTTCCCTTATGTCATTAAACACAAGAAGGGAAAAGAAAATGTTATTGCTGATGCATTGTCTCGTCGCTATACTATGCTTTCACAACTTGACTTCAAAATATTTGGTTTGGAGACCATCAAAGATCAATATGTGCATGATGCTGATTTTAAAGATGTAATGCAGAATTGTAAAGAAGGAAGAATGTGGAACAAGTTTGTTGTTAACGATGGATTTGTGTTTCGTGCTAACAAGCTATGCATTCCAGCTAGCTCCATTCGTCTTTTGTTGTTGCAGGAGGCGCATGGAGGAGGATTAATGGGACACTTTGGCGTGAAGAAGACGGAGGACGTACTTGCTACACATTTCTTTTGGCCAAAGATGAGACGGGATGTTGAGCGTTTTATTGCTCGCTGCACTACATGTCAAAAAGCTAAGTCACGACTCAATCCTCATGGTTTATATATGCCTTTGCCTGTACCTAGTGTTCCTTGGGAGGATATATCTATGGATTTTGTTTTAGGTTTACCTCGAACAAAGAAGGGGAGGGATAGCATATTTGTTGTCGTGGATAGATTCTCGAAAATGGCACACTTTATACCATGTCATAAAAGCGATGATGCTGTTAATGTTGCTGATTTGTTCTTTCGTGAAATTATTCGCTTGCATGGTGTGCCAAATACTATTGTTTCAGATCGTGATACTAAATTTCTTAGCCACTTTTGGAGATGTTTATGGGCTAAGTTGGGGACTAAACTGCTTTTTGGTACTACTTGTCACCCCCAAACTGATGGACAAACTGAAGTAGTCAATAGAACATTGTCTACTATGCTTAGGGCTGTTTTGAAGAATAATAAGAAAATGTGGGAGGAATGCTTGCCTCATATTGAATTTGCTTATAATCGTTCATTGCATTCTACTACTAAGATGTGCCCTTTTGAAGTTGTGTATGGTTTCCTACCTCGTGCACCTATTGATTTGTTGCCTCTTCCATCCCCGGAGAAGGTTAATTTTGATGCTAAACAACGTGCTGAATTGATTTTAAAAATGCATGAGTTAACTAAGGAAAACATTGAGCGTATGAATGCTAAATATAAACTTGCTGGAGATAAGGGTAGAAAACATGTTGTGTTTGCACCTGGAGATCTTGTTTGGTTACATTTGCGTAAGGATAGATTTCCTGATTTGCGCAAATAAAAGTTAATGCCACCTGCTGATGGTCCCTTTAAGGTGTTAGAGAAAATAAATGATAATGCATATAAACTTGAGCTGCCTGCAGATTTTGGGGTTAGTCCCACTTTTAACATTGCAGATTTGAAGCCTTATTTGGGCGAGGAAGATGAACTTCCGTTGAGGACGACTTCATTTCAAGAAGGGGAGGATGATGAGGACATCAATACAATTGTTACACCCACAGCCCCTGCTGCTATACATACTGGACCAATTACCAGAGCTCGTGCACGCCAACTAAATTACCAGGTACTTTCGTTTCTTGGTAATGATTCTAATGTTCATGAGAATATGATGCTGCCTAAATTGGATACATTTGTTTTGCTTACAAATGAAGGGCCTAGCTTGGAGAAGGATGAACATTGGAGCAACAACAAGCATGGAGATGATGGCATGCGCAAGGGGAACAAGAACGGAGTTACAAGTGATGATTTCAGGACTTTGAAGCCACCATAATGGGTGCATGAAGCCTTGGATGAAATATACAAGATGCCACTTCATAAATTTCGTCCCGAGGCTATTTTAGGTGCTGCGTCACCTTATTATTGGGCCAGGCCCATGTAATTTCGAAATATATAAGTATAGGCTATTTTTAGAGTCCGTATGTGTGGGGAAACAAGAGATAGGGTTGATTTCGGACCCCTCCACCAGGGGCCACGAAATTCCCCCCTCTTCCTCCATATATACAGCCCTTAGGGCATCGTTTAGACTTTGGGTTTTGTTTAGATTAAAAGTTCGCCATAGCTGCAACTTCGCGTACTTCGTTTGTGTTCAACGACCAGACAAAGGCGTCACAGAACCCCACCTTGATCAATAAAACTTTCATCTTATATTCGCAGTATCCAGATTGCAATCTCAATTTCTTGCTTGTTCTTCGTTTGCTCGCAGGAAACAGGCCCTCGTGGTCAGGTTGATCGTGCTCCGGCGTGGTCAATAACCTCTCGGAGTTGGTTTAGCGATTGCTAAGGCGCGACGTCCTCGCACGTTCGTAGTCGGATCGTCAAAGTCGACTGCCACCAAAGCGATATCCATCATCTCATCGAAAGACGGGACACCTTTGCCTTTATCAATATGATAGAGATTTCGTCCGAAGTTTTCGTGGTGGGGCCTACACGGGCTCAATCGTACAGGACCATCATGTACAAGGCAGTGCGCATGACATACGAAGCGTCCCCGAGTCAGCATAGCCAAGGACTCTTTAAGACACAACGAGACCACTGTAAAACTGATGAGGACATCAATACAATTGTTACACCCACAGCCCCTGCTGCTATACATACTGGACTAATTACTAGAGCTCGTGCACGCCAACTAAATTACCAGGTACTTTTGTTTCTTGGTAATGATTCTAATGTTCATGAGAATATGATGCTGCCTAAATTGGATACATTTGTTTTGCTTACAAATGAAGGGCCTAGCTTGGAGAAGGATGAACATTGGAGCAAGAACAAGCATTGAGATGATGGCATGCGCAAGGGGAACAAGAACGGAGTTACAAGTGATGATTTCAGGACTTTGAAGCCACCATAATGGGTGCATGAAGCCTTGGACGAAATATACAAGATGCCACTTCATAAATTTCGTCCCGAGGCTATTTTAGGTGTTGCGTCACCTTATTATTGGGCCAGGCCCATGTAATTTCGAAATACATAAGTATAGGCTATTTTTAGAGTCCGTATGTGTGGGGAAACAAGAGATAGGGTTGATTTCGGACCCCTCCACCAAGGGCCACGAAATTCCCCCCTCTTCCTCCATATATACAGCCCTTAGGGCATCGTTTAGACTTTGGGTTTTGTTTAGATTAAAAGTTCGCCATAGCTGCAACTTCGCGTACTTCGTTTGTGTTCAACGACCAGACAAAGGCGTCACAGAACCCCACCTTGATCAATAAAGCTTTCATCTTATATTCGCAATATCCAGATTGCAATCTCAGTTTCTTGCTTGTTCTTCGTTTGCTCGCAGGAAACAGACCCTCGTGGTCAGGTTGATCGTGCTCCGGCGTGGTCAATAACCTCTCGGAGTTGGTTTAGCGATTGCTAAGGCGCGACGTCCTCGCACGTTCGTAGTCGGATCGTCAAAGTAGACTGCCACCAAAGCGATATCCATCATCTCATCGAAAGACGGGACACCTTTGCCTCTATGAAGTGGTATCAGATTTCCAGGTTGCTCGGTGAGATTTTACAGTTTTTCGTAGTTTAGATCGAGTCTGTTCTTCATACCTACAGTCCACGAAAAAGCCACAAAAAAAATTAGGGTTAGTTCATCATATCCGAACCAATCTGAGCCTTTGCATAATCTTTTTAGGGTTTTGCTTTGTTGAATTTGCGGTTGCATCGTCGTTTCTAGTTGCTGGTCTTAGAGTCTAGTCTTTTAGAGTTTCGAATTCTGGTCATAAGTTGTCACGCCGCCGCCGCACCATCATCATCACCCCTGCCATCTACCACCACCGCTTATCCGCCACCGCTTCGAATCCGTATCCATATACCACCACTGCTGTCATATACCACCACCGCTGCCATCTACCACCATATATCCACCACCAATCCGAGTTCTTGTCATATTAGGTTTGTTTTCGAGATCCATCTAGATTCCGATTCGTGTTTCCTTGCCGGAGTAGGTTTCGGAAAAAAAAAGAGTCGGGTAGCCACGCTCCGTTTAGGCCCAAATTTTTCGAAAACACATTTTTCGAAAAAATTTCTGGCTATCCTATTTTTAGGTGTTTCTGAGTGTTTTGAGACAGGTGCCATTATAGGAAGTGTTTTTTGACCCGTTTCCAGTTTTTGGGTCCGGGCAGTCGAAAAAAAAAATTGTTAAAAAAAAATATTTCGTGCCCATCCTGCCAGTTTGACCTAGGAAGAGTTTTGAGACACTCGCCATTATAGTGTTTTTTCGAAAAAAAAGCAGCGCAAAAAAAAAGAGCGCAAAAAAAGAGAGCGAAAAGAAAAATTTCAGAGTGTGCTTTTCCCTTGTTTACGTGCCGCGCCGTGATTTTGTTGGTGTTCTAGGCTCGCGTCTCTAGCACAGTCTAGCCTAGGACCAGCACAGTACCGTCGTTGAGCGTTTATTCAACTTTGCATCTCTGAATTGATTATTGCTGACCCTTTTTGCTACCATACTATAAGCCTTCCCAGCTCCACAAACATCTACGTCGTGTGTTTGACTCTCCCTGGTAATCGCTCTATCCAAGCTTTGAGAGTTTTTGACTACAACGGTTGCCGATCACCGCCTGCTGCTGGGTAAGAACTGGTAAGAATTTGAGATTTGCTTGACGGATTTGTGATACACCACCACCACTTCTTAGTAGTCTGTAGGATCATATTCTTGTGTGTTTCTATTGTTGCTAACCATGCCAGGATCACAAGCCGACGAGATTGACTGGGAGAACTTATCGAACAAGGAGCTTCATGATAAGTTTCAGCAAATGATGACTGAACAGGTACAAGATGTGCTGAACAATTTTGAAGAGGCCATGGGGAAGATCACTGGCCTTGAGAAGACGCTCGAAACAAAGCTCGATAACAGATTTAATGAACTGCTTGCGCGTCTTCCACCACCGGCTGCACCTGTCGCACCTCTTCAACAACAACAACTACGCCCCCTTCCGAATCAGTATGGACGAGCACAGCGTGTTCCTATTGAGCCAGGACAAAATTCTGGTGCCGTTGCTACTGCTGTTGGTGTTTCTTTGGCTCCTGCTACTGCTGCTGCTGGTACCCAGGAGGATGATGAGTATGCGGGCGATTATGAGGATGAGGTTGATCAAAATCAGATCTACGAGCAGCCACCAGCACCACCACCAGCAGGTCGACCTCAGGTATATATTCGTAATGGTAGGCCTGCACCACCACCTCAGGTACGAGATGATGTCCATATTCCTAAACTGAAATTGAATATTCCACCATTTGAGGGTAGATATGTTCCTGATATATATCTTACTTGGGAGTTAGAAACTGAACAACGATTTACATGTTTACAATATCCTGAGGAGAGACGAGTTGCTGCTGCTGTTTGTGCTTTCACTAGTTTTGCATGTGTATAGTGGTCTGAACATTGTAGGTTATATCCTATTCCAACTACTTGGGCTGCTTTGAAAACTGCTATGCGTACGCGTTGGGTTCCACCATATTATCAACGTGAATTGCTTCAAAAATTGCAGCATTTAAGACAAGGGAAAAATTCTGTAGAAGAATATTATCAGGAATTACAAACTGGCATGATTAGATGTGGTATTGTTGAGGAGAATGAAGCTATGCTTGCACGTTTTCTGGGTGGATTAAATAGAGAGATTCAGACCATTCTAGACTATAAGGAGTATACTAATATCACTCGTTTATTCCATCTTGCTTGTAAAGCTGAACGTGAAGTGCAGGATCGACAAGCATTGGGGCGAACTAACTTTTCTGCAGGCCGACCTTCATCATGGACACCACGTGCATCTTCTACTTCAACTGCACCAGCACCTCCATCCGGTGCCACCTCCAGCCGTGATACAAGAAAACAGGCACAACCACCATTATCTGCCAAGAGCGCACCTGCGGGGCCTGCACAGCGTTCTTCTTCTCCCATGGCATCAACAGGGCACACAAGTGATATTATTTGTCGTCGTTGTAAGGGAGGAGGTCATTATGCGAGGGAATGCAAATCTCCGCGTGTGATGATTGCTACTGCAGATGGTGGATATGAGTCTGCTAGTGACTATGATGAGGAGACTTTGGCTCTTATTACACATGAAGAACATGGTGGAGATGATTCTGATCATGAGACGCAATACATGGCTCCTGAAGACGCTGACAGGTATGAATGTTTAGTTTCTCAACGTGTTTTGAGTGTGCAGGTCACACAAGCTGAGCAAAATCAGAGGCACAATTTGTTCCATACCAAGGGAGTTGTGAAGGAACGTTCTGTGCGCGTCATAATAGACGGAGGGAGCTGCAACAACTTGGCTAGCATGGAGATGATGGAGAAGCTTTCTCTCACCACAAGACCACATCCACATCCTTACTACATCCAATGGTTCAACAACAGCGGCAAGATTAAGGTAACACGTACTGTTCGTGTGCATTTTAGTATCTCTGCATATGCTGATTATGTTGATTGTGATGTGGTACCTATGCAAGCATGTTCCATATTACTTGGTAGACCATGGCAATTTGATAAAAATTCTGTACACCACGGTAGAAACAATCACTATACTCTTGTTCATAAGGATAAAAATATTACTTTGCTTCCTATGACTCCTGATTCCATTTTGAAAGATGATATTAATAGAGCTAATAAAGCAAAACAGGAGACGAATAAGAGTGAAAATCAGATTGTGGCAAAAGAATTTGAGCAACAAATGAAGCCTAATAATAAACCATCTAGTGTTGCTTCTGAAATTAAATTGAAAAGTGCATGTTTATTTGCCACCAAATCTGATATTGATGAGCTAGATTTCAGCAAATCTGTTTGCTATGCTTTAGTGTGCAAAGAGGCATTATTTTCATTCGAGGACGTGCCTTCCTCTTTGCCTCCTGCTGTCACTAACATTTTGCAGGAGTTCGCTGACGTCTTTCCACAAGACGTGCCACCGGGATTACCGCCTATTCGAGGGATTGAGCATCAGATTGACTTAATTCCCAGTGCTTCACTGCCAAACCGTGCACCATACCGTACCAATCCAGAGGAGACGAAGGAGATTATGCGCCAAGTACAAGAGCTTCTCGACAAAGGTTATATACGCGAATCCCTTAGTCCTTGTGCTGTTCCTATTATTCTAGTGCCGAAAAAGGATGGTACATCACGTATGTGTGTTGATTGTAGAGGCATTAATAATATTACTATTCGTTATCGTCATCCTATTCCTAGGCTAGATGATATGCTTGATGAATTGAGTGGCTCTACAATATTCTCCAAAGTTGATTTGCGTAGTGGCTACCATCAAATTCGTATGAAATTGGGAGATGAATGGAAAACAGCATTTAAAACTAAGTTTGGATTATATGAGTGGTTAGTCATGCCTTTTGGGTTAACTAATGCACCTAGTACTTTCATGAGATTAATGAACGAAGTTTTACATGCTTTCATTGGACGATTTGTGGTAGTTTACTTTGATGACATACTGATTTATAGCAGATCATTGGAAGAACATTTGGAACATTTACGTGCTGTTTTTATTGCTCTACGTGATGCACGTTTGTTTGGTAACCTTGGGAAGTGCACCTTTTGCACCGACCGAGTATCTTTTCTTGGCTATGTTGTTACTCCACAGGGAATTGAAGTTGACAAAGCCAAGATTGAAGCTATTGAGAGTTGGCCGCAGCCCAAAACGGTCACACAAGTGAGGAGTTTTCTTGGCCTCGCTGGATTCTATAGGCGTTTTGTGAGAGATTTCAGCACCATTGCTGCACCTCTCAACGAGCTTACAAAGAAGGATGTGCCTTTTGTTTGGGGTACCGCACAGGAAGAAGCCTTCACGGTATTGAAAGATAAGTTGACACATGCTCCTTTACTCCAACTTCCTGATTTTAATAAGACTTTTGAGCTTGAATGTGATGCTAGTGGAATTGGATTAGGAGGTGTGTTATTACAAGATGGCAAACCTGTTGCATACTTTTCTGAAAAATTGAGTGGGCCTAGTCTGAATTATTCTACTTATGATAAAGAATTATATGCTCTTGTTCGGACTTTAGAAAATGGCACACTTTATACCATGTCATAAAAGCGATGATGCTGTTAATGTTGCTGATTTGTTCTTTCGTGAAATTATTCGCTTGCATGGTGTGCCAAATACTATTGTTTCAGATCATGATACTAAATTTCTTAGCCATTTTTGGAGATGTTTATGGGCTAAGTTGGGGACTAAACTGCTTTTTAGTACTACTTGTCACCCCCAAACTGATGGACAAACTGAAGTAGTCAATAGAACGTTGTCTACTATGCTTAGGGCTGTTTTGAAGAATAATAAGAAAATGTGGGAGGAATGCTTGCCTCATATTGAATTTGCTTATAATCGTTCATTGCATTCTACTACTAAGATGTGCCCTTTTGAAGTTGTGTATGGTTTCCTACCTCGTGCACCTATTGATTTGTTGCCTCTTCCATCTTCGGAGAAGGTTAATTTTGATGCTAAACAACGTGCTGAATTGATTTTAAAAATGCATGAGTTAACTAAGGAAAACATTGAGCGTATGAATGCTAAATATAAACTTGCTGTAGATAAGGGTAGAAAACATGTTGTGTTTGCACCTGGAGATCTTGTTTGGTTACATTTGCGTAAGGATAGATTTCCTGATTTGCGCAAATCAAAGTTAATGCCACGTGCTGATGGTCCCTTTAAGGTGTTAGAGAAAATAAATGATAATGCATATAAACTTGAGCTGCCTGCAGATTTTGGGGTTAGTCCCACTTTTAACATTGCAGATTTGAAGCCTTATTTGGGTGAGGAAGATGAACTTCCGTCGAGGACGACTTCATTTCAAGAAGGGGAGGATGATGAGGACATCAATACAGTTGTTACACCCACAGCCCCTGCTGCTATACATACTGGACCAATTACTAGAGCTCGTGCACGCCAACTAAATTACCAGGTACTTTCGTTTCTTGGTAATGATTCTAATGTTCATGAGAATATGATGCTGCCTAAATTGGATACATTTGTTTTGCTTACAAATGAAGGGCCTAGCTTGGAGAAGGATGAACATTGGAGCAAGAACAAGCATGGAGATGATGGCATGCGCAAGGGGAACAATAACGGAGTTACAAGTGATGATTTCAGGACTTTGAAGCCACCATAATGGGTGCATGAAGCCTTGGACGAAATATACAAGATGCCACTTTATAAATTTCGTCCCGAGGCTATTTTAGGTGCTGCGTCACCTTATTATTGGGCCAGGCCCATGTAATTTCGAAATACATAAGTATAGGCTATTTTTAGAGTCCGTATGTGTGGGGAAACAAGAGATAGGGTTGATTTCGGACCCCTCCACCAAGGGCCACGAAATTCCCCCCTCTTCCTCCATATATACAGCCCTTAGGGCATCGTGTAGACTTTGGGTTTTGTTTAGATTAAAAGTTCGCCATAGCTGCAACTTCGCGTACTTCGTTTGTGTTCAACGACCAGACAAAGGCGTCACAGAACCCCACCTTGATCAATAAAGCTTTCATCTTATATTCGCAATATCCAGATTGCAATCTTAGTTTCTTGCTTGTTCTTCGTTTGCTCGCAGGAAACAGACCCTCGTGGTCAGGTTGATCGTGCTCCGGCGTGGTCAATAACCTCTCGGAGTTGGTTTAGCGATTGCTAAGGCGCGACGTCCTCGCACGTTCGTAGTCGGATCGTCAAAGTCGACTTCCACCAAAGCGAAATCCACCATCTCATCGAAAGACGGGACACCTCCGCCTCTATCACGGCGTGGTCAATAACCTCTCGGAGTTGGTTTAGCGATTGCTAAGGCGCGACGTCCTCGCACGTTCGTAGTCGGATCGTCAAAGTCGACTGCCACCGAAGCGATATCCATCATCTCATCGAAAGACGGGACACCTTTGCCTCTATCAAAAACCAACCGTGGATAAGCGGACCACTAGACGCCGAACCCCAATCTCATATCATGCGTCTGTAGGAAAGATATCCTAAGAGCTACTTGAATTCCCACTTATAAACTCCCGAAATTCTCCGGTTGTGCAATCAGGTGTTGGGGATACAGGGGAAGCATAATATCTCACCCAGAACTAGCAAATCCTACATCCAGCTGTATCCATCCTTCAACACATAACCAAGAAACCTTCGGAAATCATTTACCTCAATGTTCGAAAAGCATCCGTTATACGAGTTATGGCAATACTCCCGAACTCCCGCCCCAGTACATGGTGGCGTCGAGGTTATCTCACCAACAACTGCATAAAAGAGTTTTTCGATGTCGGTGAAACTCAGGTATTCCAGAATTGCAACGATAAAATTGTGACAACAACACCTCGGAGCTCAACTCCCCAGGACACTGCCACAACCCCTAAATGTCAGGAGGTACCAAGAACAGTGTTCTCATCACAAAACCATCGGAATGATTCCAAGATACCCGCGTGATCCTAAAAAAATTAGTGAAATTTGAGAAGAGAAGAGTCAAAACTCTGCGTCAGGATGCCTCACCAGACCGACGAAGGGACTGAGAAGAAAAAGAATCCTACTCTCCTATATATATAATCCTAAATGACTCAAAACATTTTTCTCGGCTCAACAACTCCAATGATTCAATCAAGCAGGGGATTCCTAAAGTCGGGGAAGGCTCTGATTACCAACTTGTAACGCCCACGATGCGGCTATATCTCCCACGTGTCGAAGCACGACTTAAAGGCATAACCGCATTGTAAGCAATGTCGCAAGCGAGGTAATCTTCACAACAACCCATGTAATACATAAGGGAAAGAGATACATAGTTGGCTTACAATCACCACTTCACACAATACATGATTAAAGCATTACATCAACCAGTTACAATCAAGGTCCGACTACGGAACCAAAATAAAAGAAGACTACCTCAAATGCTACACAGACCCCCGATCGTCCCAACTGGGCTCCTCTACTGACCAACTGAAACATGGAACATCATAACGAACACGATCTTCATCGAGCTCCTCCTTGAGATCGATTACGTCACCTGCACGATATCATCGGCACCTGCAAACTGGTTTTGGAAGTAATCTGTGAGTCATGGGGACTCAGCAATGATAGAGGCTAAGGTCTCCCGATGTTTCGATGAGATGGTGGCTATCATTTTCTATGGGAGTCGACCTTGACGATCCGACTACGAACGTGCGAGACGTCGCGCCTTAGCAATCGTTAAACCAACTTCCGAGGGTTATTGACCACGCCGGAGCACGATCAACCTCACCACGAGGGTCTGTTTCCTGCGAGCAAACGAAGAACAAGCAAGAAACTGAGATTGCAATCGGGATATTGCGAATATAAGATGAAAGCTTTATTGATCAAGGTGGGGTTCTGTGACGTCTTGGTCTGGTCGTTGGACAAAACCAAGTACGCGAAGTTGCAGCTATGGCGAACTTTTAATCTAAACAAAACCCAAAGTCTAAACGACGCCCTAAGGGCTGTATATATGGAGGAAGAGGGGGGAATTTCGTGGCCCTTGAGGGTGGGGTCCGAAACCAACCCTATCTCTTGTTTCCCCACGCATACGGACTCTAAAAATAGCCTATACTTAAGTATTTCGAAATTACATGGGCCTGGCCCATTAATAAGGTGACGCAGCACCTAGAATAGCCTATGGACGAATATTATGAAATGGCATCTTGTATATTTCGTCCAAGGCTTCATGCACTCCTTATGGCGGCTTCAAAGTCCTGAAATCATCACTTGTAACTCTGTTCTTGATCCCCTTGCGCATGCCATCAACTCCATGCGTGTTCTTGCTCCAATGTTCATCCTTCTCCAAGCTAGGCCCTTCATTTGTAAGCAAAACAAATGTATCCAATTTAGGCAGCATCACAATCTAATGAACATTAGAATCATTACCAAGAAACGTAAGTACCTGGTAATTTAATTGGCGTGCGCGAGCTCTAGTAATTGGTCCAGTATATGTAACAGTAGGGGCTATGGGTGTAACAATGGTATTGATGTCCTCATCATCCTCCCCTTCTTGAAATGAAGTCGTCCTCGAGGGAAGCGCATCTTCCTCACCCAAATAAGGCTTCAAATCTGCAATGTTAAAAGTGGGACTAACCCCAAAATCTACAGGGAGCTCAAGTTTATATGCATTATCATTTATTTTCTCTAACACCTTAAAAGGACCATCAGCACGTGGCATTAGCTTTGATTTGCGCAAATTAGGAAATCTATCTTTACGCAAATGTAACCAAACAAGATCTCCAGGCGCAAACACAACATGTTTTCTACCCTTATCTCCAGCAAGTTTATATTTAGCATTCATACGCTCAATGTTTTCCTTCGTTAACTAATGCATTTTTAAAATCAATTCAGAACGTTCTTTAGCATCAAAATTAACCTTCTCTGAAGATGGAAGAGGCAACAAATCAATAGGTGCACGAGGTAGGAAACCATACACAATTTCAAAAGGGCACATCTTAGTAGTAGAATGCAATGAACGATTATAAGCAAATTCAATATGAGGCAAGCATTCTTCCCACATTTTCTTGTTATTCTTCAAAACAACCCTAAGCATAGTAGACAATGTTCTATTGACTACTTCAGTTTGTCCATCAGTTTGGGGGTGACAAGTAGTACTAAAAAGCAGCTTAGTCCCCAACTTAGCCCATAAACATCTCCAAAAGTGGCTAAGAAATTTAGTATCACGATCTGAAACAATAGTATTTGGCACACCATGCAAGCGAATAATTTCACGAAAGAACAAATCAGCAACATTAACAGCATCATCGCTTTTATGACATTGTATAAAGTGTGCCATTTTCGAGAACCTATCCACCACAACAAATATGCTATCCCTCCCCTTCTTTGTTCGAGGTAAACCTAAAACAAAGTCCATAGATATATCCTCCCAAGGAACACTAGGTACAGGCAAAGGCATATATAAACCATGAGGATTGAGTCGTGACTTAGCTCTTTGACATGTAGTGCAGCGAGTAACAAAACGCTCAACATCCCGTCTCATCTTTGGCCAAAAGAAATGTGTAGCAAGTATATCCTCCGTCTTCTTGACGCCAAAGTGTCCCATTAATCCTCCTCCATGCGCCTCCTGCAACAACAAAAGACGAATGGAGCTAGCTGGAATGCATAGCTTGTTAGCACGAAACACAAATCCATCGTTAAGAGCGAACTTGTTCCAAGTTCTCCCTTCCTTACAATTCTGCAATACATCTTTAAATTCAGCATCATGAACATATTGATCTTTGATGGTCTCCAAACCAAATATTTTAAAGTCAAGTTGTGAAAGCATAGTATAACGACGAGACAAGGCATCAGCAATAACATTTTCTTTACCCTTCTTGTGTTTAATGACATAAGGGAAAGTCTTAATGAATTCAACCCATTTAGCATGTCTACGGTTCAGTTTTGCTTGACTTTTAATGTGTTTCAAAGATTCATGATCAAAATGTATAACAAATTCCTTGGGCCATAAATAATGTTGCCATGTTTCTAAGGTCCGAACAAGAGCATATAATTCTTTATCATAAGTACAATAGTTCAGACTAGGCCCACTCAATTTTTCAGAAAAGTATGCAACAGGTTTTCCATCTTGTAATAACACACCTCCTAATCCAATTCCACTAGCATCACATTCAAGCTCAAAAGTCTTATTGAAATTAGGAAGTTGGAGTAAAGGAGCATGTGTCAACTTATCTTTCAATACCGTGAAGGCTTCTTCCTGTGCGGTACCCCAAACAAAAGGCACATCCTTCTTTGTAAGCTCGTTGAGAAGTGCAGCAATGGTGCTGAAATATCTCACAAAACGCCTATAGAAACCAGCGAGGCCAAGGAAACTCCTCACTTGTGTGACCGTTTTGGGCTGCGGCCAACTCTCAATAGCTTCAATCTTGGCTTTATCAACTTCAATTCCCGGTGGAGTAACAACATAGCCAAGAAAAGATACTCGGTCGGTGCAAAAGGTGCACTTCCCAAGGTTTCCAAACAAACGTGTATCACGTAGAGCAATAAAAACAGCACGTAAATGTTCCAAATGTTCCTCCAAAGATTTGCTATAAATCAATACGTCATCAAAGTAAACTACCACAAATCGTCCAATGAAAGCACGTAAAACTTCGTTCATTAACCACATGAAAGTACTAGGTGCATTAGTTAACCCAAAAGGCATGACTAACCACTCATATAATCCAAACTTAGTTTTAAATGTTGTTTTCCATTCATCACCCAATTTCATACGAATTTGATGGTATCCACTATGCAAATCAACTTTGGAGAATATTGTAGAGCCACTCAATTCATCAAGCATATCATCTAGCCTAGGAATAGGATGACGATAACGAATAGTAATATTATTAATGCCTCTACAATCAACGCACATACGCGACGTACCATCCTTTTTCGGCACTAAAATGATAGGAACAGCACAAGGACTAAGGGATTCGCGTATATAACCTTTGTCGAGCAGTTCTTGTACTTGACGCATAATCTCCTTCGTCTCCTCTGGATTGGTACGGTATGGTGCACGGTTGGGTAGCGAAGCGCCGGGAATTAAGTCAATTTGATGCTCAATCCCTCGAATAGGTGGTAATCCCGGTGGCACGTCTTGTGGAAAGACATCAGCGAACTCCTGCAAAATGTTAGTGACAGCAGGGGGCAAAGAGGAAGGCACGTCCTCGAATGAAAATAATGCCTCTTTGCACACAAAAGCATAGCAAACAGATTTGCTAAAATCTAGCTCATCAATATCAGATTTGGTGGCAAGTAAACATGCACTTTTCAATTTAATTTCAGAAACAACAGTAGATGGTTTATTATTAGGCTTCATTTGGTGCTCAAATTCTTTTGCCACAATCTGATTTTCACTCTTATTTGTCTCCTGTTTTGCTTTATTAGCTCTATTAATATCATCTTTCAAAATGGAATCAGGAGTCATAGGAAGCAAAGTAATATTTTTATAGTTATGAACAAGAGTATACTGATTGTTTCTACCATGGTGTACAGAATTTTTATCAAATTGCCATGGTCTACCAAGTAATAAGGAACATGCTTGCATAGGTACCAAATCACAATCAACATAATCAGCATATGTAGAGATACTAAAATGCACACGAACAGTACGTGTGATAGAGGCGAGGGTGTCCCGATCTTTCGATGAGATGATAACTATCGATTTGGTGGAGACGACTTTGACGATCCGACTACAAACATGCACGACGTTGCGCCTTAGCAATCGCTAAACCAACTCCGAGAGGTTACTGACGATGCTGGAAGCACGGTCAGCCTGACCACGAAGGTCTATTCCTGCAAGCAATCGAAGAACGAGCAAGAATATGATAAAGCAATCTGAATATTGCGAATATATATGAAGTATTGATAATGGTGGGGATCCGTAAGCGGTCTTGGTCTGGTCGTTGGACACAAACGAAGTACACGAAGTTGCAATGACTAACTTTTAACTAAACAAATCCCCAGGAAAAGCTACTAGATGGATCTACTTATATAGGAGCAAGGGGTGGCGGCCAAGGAGGTGGGAGGACGTCCCAAGGCAGCCTAAAACTAAATCTAGGTCGTACAAGGCCAATGGGCCCAAGTGGAGGTGATGTAACACCTTTGGACTTGTAGTTTGACTCGGATTCTGCTGCAGCATCAGATTGTTTCGTCCACAACTCAACGCTCCGGACGAATTTGAAGGTGATTCCAATTGGGTTGGAAAGTGCACGAAATCTAGTTTCCAACAAAAAAAGAATCACCCAATTCGGAGTCCATATGAAAAACTTGTGTGCGTTTTGAGTCAGATGTGTCTGTGCAGTCCGAATCTGAATCCAGAACGTGAGAGACTTGGACTCTATCTTCTCTTGGGCCAAAAGTGACGTGAGAGAACTTTTTGGACAGCAAATAAACATCTCTTTCTTCCTTATCTTCATATGTGGATTGTACAAATGTCCCATACACCTGCAATTAGACAAAACACAAAAGTGTGTGAAGTATTTTTGTTCTGGATAACATAAATAGATTATTGAATAGTTTGCACTAGAAATCACCTGACAAATATGCATATATGCAATATTTTTGGTCATATCCAAGGTAGTCATGTCCTCATCATCCTCCCCTTCTTGAAAATAAAGCCGTCCTCGGCGTTGCTTAATCTGAAATGTGGCTAACAAAAGGGACAAGGTGTACATGTTGTATATGTATATGTCATCCATTTTTACTTCCCTTGATTTTTGCATATATGACACATGAATAGATGAGTAACTTGCATAGTTCATAAAATCTAAAGCCAAAAAATTAGCACAAGAAGTAGAAGGCATGAAAATATTGCAACTCAGTTTGCACATATAAGTGAAGCTCTTATTCATTTCAAAAGATTGACAATGTTCATCATTAAACCATCCCAACATTGGTGAATAAACCTTACTTGCATCAAATTTACATGCTACAACATGCTTAAATAAGCAAACATGCAATAAGTCATTCAACACAGAATCATCACCAAGATTAGAGGTCATACCAAAATGATTAAACATTGGTTCTTTTGCATCAATAGTTAATTCAATGGGTGCACTCAAAATTGTTGGTATTTCAGTTGTTTGATCACATGGCAAAGTCAAATTATCAACGTAGTCCTCTAAAATAGGTGGTGTGATGAGGACATCAATACAATTGTTACACCCACAGCCCCTGCTGCTATACATACTGGACCAATTACTAGAGCTCGTGCACGCCAACTAAATTACCAGGTACTTTCGTTTCTTGGTAATGATTCTAATGTTCATGAGAATATGATGCTGCCTAAATTGGATACATTTGTTTTGCTTACAAATGAAGGGCCTAGCTTGGAGAAGGATGAACATTGGAGCAAGAACAAGCATGGAGATGATGGCATGCGCAAGGGAAACAAGAACGGAGTTACAAGTGATGATTTCAGGACTTTGAAGCCACCATAATGGGTGCATGAAGCCTTGGACGAAATATACAAGATGCCACTTCATAAATTTCGTCCCGAGGCTATTTTAGGTGCTGCGTCACCTTATTATTGGGCCAGGCCCATGTAATTTCGAAATACATAAGTATAGGCTATTTTTAGAGTCCGTATGTGTGGGGAAACAAGAGATAGGGTTGATTTCGGACCCCTCCACCAAGGGCCACGAAATTTCCCCCCCTCTTCCTCCATATATACAGCCCTTAGGGCATCGTTTAGACTTTGGGTTTTGTTTAGATTAAAAGTTCGCCATAGCTGCAACTTCGCGTACTTCGTTTGTGTTCAACGACCAGACAAAGGCGTCACAGAACCCCACCTTGATCAATAAAGCTTTCATCTTATATTCGCAATATCCAGATTGCAATCTTAGTTTCTTGCTTGTTCTTCGTTTGCTCGCAGGAAACAGACCTTCGTGGTCAGGTTGATCGTGCTCCGGCGTGGTCAATAACCTCTCGGAGTTGGTTTAGCGATTGCTAAGGCGCGACGTCCTCGCACGTTCGTAGTCGGATCGTCAAAGTCGACTTCCACCAAAGCAAAATCCACCATCTCATCGAAAGACGGGACACCTTTGCCTCTATCAATTTGCTTCCCATAATTTTGATGAACATAAAAAGGTTAAGGTTGCGGTTGGTTCTTTCACTGGTTATGCTTTGGTTTGGTGGAGTGAATATTGTCGGTTACACCCTGATTATATACCTACTACTTGGGATGATTTGAAACTTGCCATGCGACATACTTTCGTCCCTGCTTATTATACTCGTGACATGATTAAGAAGTTGCAACACTTAAAACAAGGTAGTGAAACTGTAACAAAATATTATGATGATTTACAAACTACCTTGTTGCATTCCTCTTTAGAAGAAAGTGAAGATGATTTTATGGATAGATTTTGGGGAGGATTAAACCGTGATATTCAAGAGATACTAATTCATGAAGAGTGTTATCCTATGGACCATTTGTTTCATCTTGCTTGCAAAGCTGAACAGGAAATAAAACGACGTGTTGGCCACGAGGAGAACAAGCGCACGGTGCACATTCCAAAAGTTGATATGATTGTTCCTTCAACTACTAGGCATACTATGACAACCACATCCGTTGTTGTCAGGACTACATCACCTCCACCATGTGACACATCGCCCCCGAGAGTGGCTACATCATCTGAGTTGATCATAAGAGGTAATGACAAAGGTACTGATCTTCCATCTCTACATGAGAATGATGAATGCCTTGTCAATTTGAATGCACCATCTGATGAGCTACCCACTACTTTGATCACACCACATATTTTAGAGGACTACGTTGATAATTTGACTTTGCCATGTGATCAAACAACTGAAATACCAACAATTTTGAGTGCACCCATTGAATTAACTATTGATGCAAAAGAACCAATGTTTAATCATTTTGATATGACCTCTAATCTTGGTGATGATTCTGTGTTGAATGACTTATTGCATGTTTGCTTATTTAAGCATGTTGTAGCATGTAAATTTGATGCAGGTAAGGTTTATTCACCAATGTTGGGATGGTTTAATGATGAACATTGTCAATCTTTTGAAATGAGTAAGAGCTTCACTTATATGTGCAAACTGAGTTGCAATATTTTCATGCCTTCTACTTCTTGTGCTAATTTTTTGGCTTTAGATTTTATGAACTATGCAAGTTACTCATCTATTCATGTGTCATATATGCAAAAATCAAGGGAAGTAAAAATGGATGACATATACATATACAACATGTACACCTTGTCTCTTTTGTTAGCCACATTTCAGATTAAGCAACGCCGAGGACGGCTTTATTTTCAAGAAGGGGAGGATGATGACGACATGACTACCTTGGATATGACCAAAAATATTGCATATATGCATATTTGTCAGGTGATTTCTAGTGTAAACTATTCAATAATCTATTTATGTTATCCAGAACAAAAATACTTCACACACTTTTGTGTTTTGTCTAATTGCAGGGTATGGGACATTTGTACAATCCACATATGAAGATAAGGAAGAAAGAGATGTTTATTTGCTGTCCAAAAAGTTCTCTCACGTCACTTTTGGCCCAAGAGAAGATAGAGTCCAAGTCTCTCACGTTCTGGATTCAGATTCGGACTGCACAGACATACCTGACTCAAAACGCACACAAGTTTTTCATACGGACTCCGAATTGGGTGATTCTTTTTTTTGGAAACTAGATTTCGTGCACTTTCCAACCCAATTGGAATCACCTTCAAATTCGTCTGGAGCGTTGAGTTGTGGACGAAACAATCTGATGCTGCAGCAGAATCCGAGTCAAACTACAAGTCCAAAGGTGTTACATCACCTCCACTTGGGCCCATTGGCCTTGTACGACCTAGATTTAGTTTTAGGCTGCCTTGGGACGTCCTCCCACCTCCTTGGCCGCCACCCCTTGCTCCTATATAAGTAGATCCATCTAGTAGCTTTTCCTTGGGTTTTGTTTAGATTAAAAGTTCGCCATAGCTGCAACTTCGCGTACTTCGTTTGTGTTCAACGACCAGACAAAGGCGTCACAGAACCCCACCTTGATCAATAAAGCTTTCATCTTATATTCGCAATATCCAGATTGCAATCTTAGTTTCTTGCTTGTTCTTCGTTTGCTCGCAGGAAACAGACCCTCGTGGTCAGGTTGATCGTGCTCCGGCCTGGTCAATAACCCTCGGAGTTGGTTTAGCGATTGCTAAGGCGCGACGTCCTCACACGCTCGTAGTCGGATCGTCAAAGTCGACTTCCACCAAAGCGAAATCCACCATCTCATCGAAAGACGGGACACCTTTGCCTCTATCAAAATGGTGGTATAGATACATTAACCTGATCATGTGCATTTGGATGTTTGTGCACTTCTCGTGACGGTTGTGGTATTTGCAAAGGTGGTGGCACGTCTCCCGCGATCGACAAAGCCCATGAATTGACTCTGGATCCTGTCATGATTAGTAGAACAAGAAACAAAATCCAAAAATAATGTTCCTATAACTACTAGGATGTGGTGGTAAAACGCTCACAGTAAAGCAAATATCAATGTCTTACAAGTTCTTACCATGCAGCAGGCGGTGATCGGCAACCAGCGGTGTCAAGTAACTCCGAATATTGAGTAAAGCGATTGCCAGGGGAGCGTACGTATACACGGTGTAGAAATATGTGGAGCTGGGTTGGCTATATATGGTAGCAAAAGATTAGCAATAATCAATTCAAAGATGCAATGTTGAATAAACGCTCAACGACGGTACTGTGCTGGTCCTAGGCTAGACCGGACTAGAGACGCGAGCCTAGAACACTAATGAGGTCACGGCGTAGCACAACTAGCATCAATGAAGGATACTAAGTAGCTCTTGACAGCAAGATATAAGTGAAGATCACAACAGCAGTGAAGATAATGAGGTGAAACAACAGCCAAGCAGGATATATCAACAACTTTGTCTCCAACTTTCCTCTGAAAAAGTTTGTGCCGATTTTCTTGTTTTTTTTTCTTCTCTTTTTTTTTTCCTCACACTTTTTTTTCTTTCTCTCCTTTTTTTTCTCTGCCTTTTTTTCCTTTTTTTCTCTCGTTTTTTTCTCTCTTTTTTTCTCCCTCTTTCCAAAACAAACTAGATAAGATGCAGATTGGATCAAGTGAAGATGTGAACGATCTCAACTATTATTATGACAATGAATGGTGGGTAGCACGTGGTGGAAATTGATGGATGGGTGGTGGACAGCGGAAGAGATAATGATGCAGCGGTGGCGTGACTAATGTGAACAGAACTCGAAACTCTAAACGAACTAGACACTAAGACCAGCAACTCGACACGACGATGCAATCGATAATTCAACTATGCAATCAATGAAAAGAAAATTGCAAAGGCTCAGACTGGCTTGGACAAAGGATGAATAGATCTAACTTTTGTTTTGTGGCTTTTTCTTGGACAATAGGTAAGAAAATAAATCTAATCTAGGAAAAACTGGAAATTCTCACCGAGCAACCTGAAAACTGATACCACTTGATAGAGGCGAGGGTGTCCCGATCTTTCGATGAGATGATAACTATCGATTTGGTGGAGACGACTTTGACGATCCGACTACAAACGTGCACGACGTTGCGCCTTAGCAATCGCTAAACCAACTCCGAGAGGTTACTGACGATGCTGGAAGCACGGTCAGCCTGACCACGAAGGTCTATTCCTGCAAGCAATCGCAGAACGAGCAAAATATGATAAAGCAATCTGAATATTGCGAATATATATGAAGTATTAATAATGGTGGGGATCCGTAAGCGGTCTTGGTCTGGTCGTTGGACACAAACGAAGTACACGAAGTTGCAATGGCTAACTTTTAACTAAACAAATCCCCAGGAAAAGCTACTAGATGGATCTACTTATATAGGAGCAAGGGGTGGCGGCCAAGGAGGTGGGAGGACGTCCCAAGGCAGCCTAAAACTAAATCTAGGTCGTACAAGGCCAATGGGCCCAAGTGGAGGTGATGTAACACCTTTGGACTTGTAGTTTGACTCGGATTCTGCTGCAGCATCAGATTGTTTCGTCCACAACTCAACGCTCCGGACGAATTTGAAGGTGATTCCAATTGGGTTGGAAAGTGCACGAAATCTAGTTTCCAACAAAAAAAGAATCACCCAATTCGGAGTCCATATGAAAAACTTGTGTGCGTTTTGAGTCAGGTGTGTCTGTGCAGTCCGAATCTGAATCCAGAACGTGAGAGACTTGGACTCTATCTTCTCTTGGGCCAAAAGTGACGTGAGAGAACTTTTTGGACAGCAAATAAACATCTCTTTCTTCCTTATCTTCATATGTGGATTGTACAAATGTCCCATACACCTGCAATTAGACAAAACACAAAAGTGTGAGAAGTATTTTTGTTCTGGATAACATAAATAGATTATTGAATAGTTTGCACTAGAAATCACCTGACAAATATGCATATATGCAATATTTTTGGTCATATCCAAGGTAGTCATGTCCTCATCAACGTGTTACCTTAACCTTGCCGCTGTTGTTGAACCATTGGATGTAGTAAGGATGTGGATGTGGTCTTGTGGTGAGAGATAGCTTCTCCACCATCTCCATGCTCGCCAAGTTATTGCAGCTCCCTCCATCTATGATCACGCGAACAGAACGTTCCTTCACAACTCCCTTTGTATGGAACAAATTATGCCTCTGATTTTGCTCAGCTTGTGTAACCTGCACACTCAAAACACATTGAGCAACTAAACATTCATACCTGTCAGCATCTTCAGGAGCCATGTATTGCGTCTCATGATCAGAATCGTCTCCACCGTGTTCTTCACGTGTAATAAGAGCCAAAGTCTCCTCATCATAGTCACTAGCGGACTCATACCCACCATCCTCAGTAACAATCATCACACGCTTAGATGGGCATTCTCTCGCAAAATGACCTCCACCCTTGCAACGTCGACAAATAATATCATGTGTTTGCCCTGTTGATTCCTTGGATGAAGAAGAGCTCTTTGCAGGCCCAGAAGGTGTGCTCTTAGCAGATAGTGGTGATTGTGCCTGCTTTATTGTATCACGGTTGGAGGTGGCAGCCGACATAGGCGCCGGTGTAGCAGAACGTGTGGAAGTAGATGATGCACGTGGTGTCCATGATGAAGATCGACCTGTAGAAAAGTTAGTCCGCGCCAATGCCTGTCAATCCTGCACTTCACGTTCAGCTTTACAAAAAAGATGGAATAAACGAGTGATATTAGTATACTCCTTATACTCTAGAATCGACTGAATCTCTCTATTTAATCCACCCATAAAACGTGCAAGCATAGCTTCATTCTCCTCAACAATACCACATCTAATCATGCCAGTTTGTAATTCCTGATAATATTCTTCTACAGAATTTTTTCCCTGTCTTAAGCGCTGCAATTTTTGAAGTAATTCACGTTGATAATATGGTGGAACCCAACGAGTACGCATAGCAGTTTTCAAAGCAGCCCAAGTAGCCGGAATAGGATATAATCTACAATGCTCAGACCACCAAACACATGCAAAACTAGTGAACGCACAAACAGCAGCAGGAACACGTCTCTCCTCAGGATATTGTAAACATGTAAATCGTTGTTCAGTTTCTAACTCCCAAGTAAGATATATATCAGGAACATATCTACCCTCAAATGGTGGAATATTCAATTTTAGTTTAGGGAGATGGTCATGATCTCGTACCTGAGGGTGAGCCCTACCATTGCCATTATTTGCATGTGGACGACCTGGTGGTTGCTATGCTGGTGGTGGCACGTAGTTCTGATTTTGATCAACCTCATCCTCATAATCTCCCACATAATCATCCTCCTCCACATTAGCAGTAGGAGCCACAGAAGTATCAACAGCAGCACCAGCAGTTTGGCCTGACTGAAGAGGGACACGGCTTGCTCGGTGGAGGGCTATTTCCCGACGTGGAGGTAGTCGATGTTGTTGCTGTTGTTGCAGAGGTGCGGCAGGAGCAGTCGGTGGTGGTGGTGGAAAACGCGAAAGCAATTCAGCAAACTTGTTATCGTGCTTTGTTTCAAACGTCTTCTCCATGCCATCTATCTTCTCCTTGGCCTCTTCAAATCTGTTTATCACATCTTGCACCTGTCCACTCATCATTTGCTGAAACATATCATGAAGCTCCTTGTTCGTCAAGTTCTCCCAGTTAGTCTCGTCGGCTTGTGATCCTGGCATGTTTAGCAGCAATAGAAACACACAAGAATATGATCCTACAGACTACTAACAAGTGGTGGTGGTGGCGGGTGTCACAAATCCATCAAGCAAATATTAAATTCTTACCAGTTCTTACCCAGCAGCAGGCGGTGATCGGCAACCGTTGTAGTCAAAACTTCTCAAAAGCTTGGATAGAGTGATTGCCAGGGAGAGTCAAACGCACGACGTAGATGTATGTGGAGCTGGGAAGGCTTATAGTATGGTAGCAAAAAGGGTCAGCAACAATTTCAGAGATGCAAAGTTGAATAAACGCTCAACGACGGTACTGTGCTGGTCCTAGGCTAGACCGTGCTAGAGACGCGAGCCTAGAACACTAACAAAATCACGGCGTTGCACGTAAATAAGGGAAAAGCACACTCTGGAACTCTTTTTTTTCGCTCTTTTTTTTTGCGCTCCTTTTTTTTGCGCTCCTCTTTTTTTTTGCGAAAAATCACTATAATGGCGAGTGTCTCAAAACTCTTCCCTCGTCAAACTGATAGGATAGCCACGAAATTTTTTTCACTTTTTTTCGGAAATCAGGGCAGCGGCGACGAAAAAGTGCGACAAAAAATCACTATGATGGCACGTGGCTCAAAAGACCCAGAAAAGCCTAAAAATAGGATAGGGAAAAAAAATTGCCCATGAAAATTTTGGCCTAAAAACTGCCCGGGGGTCTCCAGACTCTTTTTTTTCTGAGACCTACGCAGGCAAGGAAACACGAATCAGAATTTAGATTGATCTCAAGAACAAACCTAATATGAGAAGAACTCGGATTGGTGGTGGATATATGGTTGTGGTATATGGCAGCAGTGGTGGTATATGGTAGCGGTGGTGGTATATGTATACAGATTGGTAGTGGTATATGGATACGGATTGGTGGTGGTATATGGATATGGATTTAGAGCGGTGGCGGATAAGCAAAAGTGGTAGATGGGCGATGATGATGGTGCGGCGGCGGCGTGACAACTTATGACCAGAACTCGAAACTCTAAAAGACTAGACTCTAAGACCAGCAACTTGACACGACGATGCGACCGCAAATTCAACAAAGCAAAAACCCTAAAAAGATTATGCAAAGGCTCAGATTAGTTCGGATATGATGAACTAACCCTAATTTTTTTTTCTAGCTTTTTCGTGGACTGTAGGTATGAAGAACAGACTCGATCTAATCTACGAAAAACTGTAAAATCTCACCGAGCAACCTGGAAATCTGATACCACTTGATATGGGCTAAGGTGTCCCGATGTTTCAATGAGATGGTGGCTATCGTTTTCTGTGGGAGTCGACTTTGACGATCCGACTACGAACGTGCGAGGACGTCGCGCCTTAGCAATCGCTAAACCAACTTCCGAGGGTTATTGACCACGCCGGAGCATGATCAACCTGACCACGAGGGTCTGTTTCCTGCGAGCAAACGAAGAACAAGCAAGAAACTGAGATTGCAATCTGGATATTGTGAATATAAGATGAAAGCTTTATTGATCAAGGTGGGGTTCTGTGACGCCTTTGTCTGGTCGTTGAACACAAACGAAGTACGCGAAGTTGCAGCTATGGCGAACTTTTAATCTAAACAAAACCCAAAGTCTAAACGATGCCCTAAGGGCTGTATATATGGAGGAAGAGGGGGGAATTTCGTGACCCTTGGTGGAGGGGTCCGAAATCAACCCTATCTCTTGTTTCCCCACACATACGGACTCTAAAAATAGCCTATACTTATGTATTTCGAAATTACATAGGCCTGGCCCAATAATAAGGTGACGCAGCACCTACAATAGCCTCGGGACGAAATTTATGAAGTGGCATCTTGTATATTTCGTCCAAGGCTTCATGCACCCATTATGGTGGCTTCAAAGTCCTGAAATCATCACTTGTAACTCCGTTCTTGTTCCCCTTGCGCATGCCATCATCTCCATGCTTGTTCTTAATCCAATGTTCATCCTTCTCCAAGCTAGGCCCTTCATTTGTAAGCAAAACAAATGTATCCAATTTAGGCAGCATCATATTCTCATGAACATTAGAATCATTACCAAGAAACGAAAGTACCTGGTAATTTAGTTGGCGTGCGCGAGCTCTAGTAATTGGTCCAGTATTTATAGCAGCAGGGGCTGTGGGTGTAACAATTGTATTGATGTCCTCATCATCCTCCCCTTCTCGAAATAAAGTCGTCCTCGACGGAAGTTCATCTTCCTCACCCAAATAAGGCTTCAAATCTGCAATGTTAAAAGTGGGACTAACCCCAAAATCTGCAGGCAGCTCAAGTTTATATGCATTATCATTTATTTTCTCTAACACCTTAAAGGGACCATCAGCACGTGGCATTAACTTTGATTTGCGCAAATCCGGAAATCTATCCTTACGCAAATCTAACCAAACAAGATCTCCAGGTGCAAACACAACATGTTTTCTACCCTTATCTCCAGCAAGTTAATATTTAGCATTCATACGCTCAATGTTTTCCTTAGTTAACTCATGCATTTTAAAAATCAATTCAGCACGTTGTTTAGCATCAAAATTAACCTTCTCCGAAGATGGAAGAGCCAACAAATCAATAGGTGCACGAGGTAGGAAACCATACACAACTTCAAAAGGGCACATCTTAGTAGTAGAATGCAATGAACGATTATAAGGAAATTCAATATGAGGCAAGCATTCCTCCCACATTTTCTTATTATTCGTCAAAACAGCCCTAAGCATAGTAGACAACGTTCTATTGAGTACTTCAGTTTGTCCATCAGTTTGGGGGTGACAAGTAGTACTAAAAAGCAGTTTAGTCCCCAACTTAGCCCATAAACATCTCCAAAAGTGGCTAAGAAATTTAGTATCACGATCTGAAACAATAGTATTTGGCACACCATGCAAGCGAATAATTTCATGAAAGAACAAATCAGCAACATTAACAGCATCATCGGTTTTATGACATGGTATAAAGTGTGCCATTTTCGAGAATCTATCCACGACAACAAATATGCTATCCCTCCCTTTCTTTGTTCGAGGTAAACCTAAAACAAAGTCCATAGATATATCCTCCCAAGGAACACTAGGTACAGGCAAAGGCATATATAAACCATGAGGATTGAGTCATGACTTAGCTTTTTGACATGTAGTGCAGCGAGCAATAAAACGCTCAACATCCCGTCTCATCTTTGGCCAAAAGAAATGTGTAGCAAGTACGTCCTCTGTCTTCTTCACGCCAAAGTGTCCCATTAAGCCTCCTCCATGCGCCTCCTGCAACAACGGAAGATGAACGGAGCTAGCTGGAATGCATAGCTTGTTAGCACGAAACACAAATCCATCGTTAACGATGAACTTTGTTCCACATTCTTCCTTCTTTACAATTCTGCATTACACCTTTAAAATCAGCATCATGCACATATTGATCTTTGATGGTCTCCAAACCAAATATTTTGAAGTCAAGTTGTGAAAGCATAGTATAGCGGCGAGACAATGCATCAACAATAACATTTTCTTTTCCCTTCTTGTGTTTAATGACATAAGGAAAAGTCTCAATGAATTCAACCCATTTAGCATGTCTACGATTCAGTTTAGCTTGACTTTTAATATGTTTCAAAGATTCATGATCAGAATGTGTAACAAATTCTTTGGGCCATAAATAATGTTGCCATGTTTCTAAAGTCCGAACAAGAGCATATAATTCTTTATCATAAGTAGAATAATTCAGACTAGGCCCACTCAATTTTTCAGAAAAGTATGCAACAGGTTTGCCATCTTGTAATAACACACCGCCTAATCCAATTCCACTAGCATCACATTCAAGCTCAAAAGTCTTATTAAAATCAGGAAGTTGGAGTAAAGGAGCATGTGTCAACTTATCTTTCAATACCGAGAAGGCTTCTTCCTGTGCGGTACCCCAAAGAAAGGGCACATCTTTCTTTGTAAGCTCATTGAGAGGTGCAGCAATGGTGCTGAAATCTCTTACAAAACGCCTATAGAATCCAGCAAGGCCAAGAAAACTCCTCACTTGTGTGACCGTTTTGGGTTGCGGCCAACTCTCAATAGCTTCAATCTTGGCTTTATCAACTTCAATTCCCTGTGGAGTAACAACATAGCCAAGAAAAGTTACTCCGTCGGTGCAAAAGGTGCACTTCCCAAGGTTACCAAACAAACGTGCATCACGTAGAGCAATAAAAACAGCACGTAAATGTTCCAAATGTTCTTCCAAAGATCTGCTATAAATCAATATGTCATCAAAGTAAACTACCACAAATCGTCCAATGAAAGCACGTAAAACTTCGTTCATTAATCTCATGAAAGTACTAGGTGCATTAGTTAACCCAAAAGGCATGATTAACCACTCATATAATCCAAACTTACTTTTGAATGCTGTTTTCCATTCATCTCCCAATTTCATACGAATTTGATGGTATCCACTACGCAAATCAACTTTGGAGAATATTGTAGAGCCACTCAATTCATCAAGCATATCATCTAGCCTAGGAATAGGATGACGATAACGAATAGTAATATTATTAATGCCTCTACAATCAACACACATACGTGATGTACCATCCTTTTTCGGCACTAGAATAATAGGAACAACACAAGGACTAAGGGATTCGCGTATATAACCTTTGTCGAGAAGCTCTTGTACTTGACGCATAATCTCCTTCATCTCCTCTGGATTGGTACGGTATGGTGCACGGTTTGGCAGTGAAGCACCGGGAATTAAGTCAATCTGATGCTCAATCCCTCGAATAGGCGGTAATCCCGGTGGCACGTCTTGTGGAAAGACGTCAGCGAACTCCTGCAAAATGTTAGTGACAGCAGGAGGCTAAGAGGAAGGCACGTCCTCGAATGAAAATAATGCCTCTTTGCACATAAAAGCATAGCAAACAGATTTGCTGAAATCTAGCTCATCAATATCAGATTTGGTGGCAAATAAACATGCACTTTTCAATTTAATTTCAGAAGCAACACTAGATGGTTTATTATTAGGCTTCATTTGTTGCTCAAATTCTTTTGCCACAATCTGATTTTCACTCTTATTTGTCTCCTGTTTTGCTTTATTAGCTCTATTAATATCATCTTTCAAAATGGAATCAGGAGTCATAGGAAGCAAAGTAATATTTTTATCCTTATGAACAAGAGTATAGTGATTGTTTTTACCATGGTGTACAGAATTTTTATCAAATTGCCATGGTCTACCAAGTAATAAGGAACATGCTTGCATAGGTACCACATCACAATCAACATAATCAGCATATGTAGAGATACTAAAATGCACACGAACAGTACGTGTTACCTTAACCTTGCCGCTGTTGTTGAACCATTGGATGTAGTAAGGATGTGGATGTGGTCTTGTGGTGAGAGAAAGCTTCTCCACCATCTCCATGCTAGCCAAGTTGTTGCAGCTCCCTCCATCTATGATGACGCGCACAAAACATTCTTTCACAACTCCCTTGGTATGGAACAAATTGTGCCTCTGATTTTGCTCAGCTTGTGTGACCTGCACACCCAAAACACGTTGAGCAACTAAACATTCATACCTGTCAGTGTCTTCAGGAGCCATGTATTGCGTCTCATGATCAGAATCATCTCCACCATGTTCTTCACGTGTAATAAGAGCCAAAGTCTCCTCATCATAGTCACTAGCGGACTCATATCCACCATCCGCGGTAGCAATCATCACACGCGGAGATTTGCATTCTCTCGCATAATGACCTCCTCCCTTACAACGACGACAAATAATATCACTTGTGTGCCCTGTTGATGCCATGGCAGAAGCAGAACTCTGTGCAGGCCCAGCAGGTGCGCTCTTGGCAGATAATGGTGGTTGTGCCTGTTTTCTTGTATCACGACTGGAGGAGACACCTAATGAGGACATCAATACCATTGTTACACCCACAGCCCCTACTGCTACATATACGGGACCAATTACTAGAGCTCGCGCACGCCAATTAAATTATCAGGTACTTTCGTTTCTTGGTAATGATTGTAATATTCATGAGAATATGATGCTGCCTAAATTGGATACATTTGTTTTGCTTACAAATGAAGGGTCTAGCTTGGAAAAGGATGAACATTGGAGCAAGAACAAGCATGGAGATGATGCCATGCGCAAGGGGAACAAGAACGGAGTTACAAGTGATGATTTCAGGACTTTGAAGCCATCATAATGGGTGCATGAAGCCTTGGACGAAATATACAAGATGCCACTTCATAAATTTCGTCCCGAGGCTATTATAGGTGCTGCGTCACCTTTTTATTGGGCCAGGCCCATGTAATTTCGAAATACATAAGTATAGGCTATTTTTAGAGTCCGTATGTGTGGGGAAACAAGAGATAGGGTTGATTTCGGACCCCTCCACCAAGGGCCACGAAATTCCCCCTCTCTTCCTCCATATATATAGCCCTTAGGGCACCTTTTAGACTTTGGGTTTTGTTTAGATTAAAAGTTCGCCATAGCTGCAACTTCGCGTACTTCGTTTGTGTTCAACGACCAGACAAAGGCGTCACAGAACCCCACCTTGATCAATAAAGCTTTCATCTTATATTCGCAATATCCAGATTGCAATCTCAGTTTCTTGCTTGTTCTTCGTTTGCTCGCAGGAAACAGACCCTCATGGTCAGGTTGATCGTGCTCCGGCGTGGTCAATAACCTCTCGGAGTTGGTTTAGCGATTGCTAAGGCGCGACGTCCTCGCACGTTCGTAGTCGAATCATCAAAGTCGACTTCCACCAAAGCGAAATCCATCATCTCATCGAAAGACGGGACACCTTTGCCTCTATCAAGTGGTATCATACCTATAGTGATGATGAGGACATCAATACCATTGTTACACCCACAGCCCCTACTGCTACATATACGGGACCAATTACTAGAGCTCGCGCACGCCAATTAAATTATCAGGTACTTTCGTTTCTTGGTAATGATTGTAATGTTCATGAGAATATGATGCTGCCTAAATTGGATACATTTGTTTTGCTTACAAATGAAGGGCCTAGCTTGGAAAAGGATGAACATTGGAGCAAGAACAAGCATGGAGATGATGCCATGCGCAAGGGGAACAAGAACGGAGTTACAAGTGATGATTTCAGGACTTTGAAGCCACCATAATGGGTGCATGAAGCCTTGGACGAAATATACAAGATGCCACTTCATAAATTTCGTCTCGAGGCTATTATAGGTGCTGCGTCACCTTTTTATTGGGCCAGGCCCATGTAATTTCGAAATACATAAGTATAGGCTATTTTTAGAGTCCGTATGTGTGGGGAAACAAGAGATAGGGTTGATTTCGGACCTGATGAGGACATGACTACCTTGGATATGACCAAAAATATTGCATATATGCATATTTGTCAGGTGATTTCTAGTGCAAACTATTCAATAATCTATTTATGTTATCCAGAATAAAAATACTTCACACACTTTTGTGGTTTGTCTAATTGCAGGTGTATGGGACATTTGTACAATCCACATATGAAGATAAGGAAGAAAGAGATGTTTATTTGCTGTCCAAAAAGTTCTCTCACGTCACTTTTGGCCCAAGAGAAGATAGAGTCCAAGTCTCTCACGTTCTAGATTCAGATTCGGACTGCACAGACATACCTCACTCAAAACGCACACAAGTTTTTCATACGGACTCCGAATTGGGTGATTCTTTTTGCATAGGAAACTAGATTTCGTGCACTTTCCAACCCAGTTGGAATCACCTTCAAATTCGTCCGGAGCGTTGAGTTGTGGACGAAACAATCTGATGCTGCAGCAGAATCCGAGTCAAACTACAAGTCCAAAGGTGTTACATCACCTCCACTTGGGCCCATTGGCCTTGTACGACCTAGATTTAGTTTTAGGCTGCCTTGGGACGTCCTCCCACCTCCTTGGCCGCCACCCGTTGCTCCTATATAAGTAGATCCATCTAGTAGCTTTTCCTTGGGATTTGTTTAGTTAAAAGTTAGCCATTGCAACTTCGTGTACTTCGTTTGTGTCCAACGACCAGACCAAGACCGCTTACGGATCCCCACCATTATCAATACCTCATATATATTTGCAATATTCAGATTGCTTTATCATATTCTTGCTCGTTCTTTGATTGCTTGCAGGAATAGACCTTCGTGGTCAGGCTGACCGTGCTTCCGGCATCGTCAGTAACCTCAGGAGATTGGTTTAGCGATTGCTAAGGCGCAACGTCGTGCATGTTTGTAGTCGGATCGTCAAAGTCGTCTCCACCAAATCGATAGTTATCATCTCATCGAAAGATCGGGACACCCTTGCCTCTATCAAGTGGTATCAGTTTTCAGGTTGCTCGGTGAGAATTTCCAGTTTTCCTAGATTAGATTTATTTTCTTACCTATTGTCTAAGAAAAAGCCACAAAAAAGAGTTAGATCTATTCATCCTTGGTCCAAGCCAGTCTGAGCCTTTGCAATTTTCTTTTCATTGCTTGCGTAGTTGAATTATCGGTTGCATCGTCGTGTCGAGTTGCTGGTCTTAGTGTCTAGGTCGTTTAGAGTTTCGAGTTTTGTTCACATTTGTCACGCCACCGCTGCATCGTTATCCCTTCCGCTGTCCACCATCCATCCATCAGTTTCCACCACGTGCTACCCACCGTTCATTGTCATAATCATAGTTGAGATCATTCACATCTTCGCTTGATCCTATCTGCATCTTATCTAGTTTGTTTGGAACGAGAGAGAGAAAAAAAGAAGGAGAAAAAGAAAGACGGAGAAAAAAAAGAGAGAAAAAAAAAGTAAAAAAAGGTCAGAGAGAGAAGAAAAAGAAAAAAAAGAGTGAGTAAAAAAGAGAGAAGAAAAAAAATTGGATCTATCTAGAATCAATCTCGTATCTGAATTCGGATTGGAATCTGTTTTGCGCACTGTTCAGTAAAACAGGTGTATCTTCCTCATACGAAGTCCGTTTTGGCTCCGTGAGTACTCAAATTGAAGCTAGCGACGAGCCGTATCTAAATAGTTGCAGAAGCTTGTTCAATATTTGACACCTCAAAATCGGCTTCTAAATAGGTCTTTTTGCCCTCCGAAGTTCGTGAAGACAGCTTGTTCCAATTTTTCAGGCCAGTTTTAGAATTCTTTGACTCCTCATATCAACTCGGAATTGAGTAATTCTTGTTGCATTGGAAAGCTTGAGTTAGTAGCATTCTTTGAAAGAATTTATCAGAAAATTGGCTCAAACTTTTCAAGAGGAAAGTTGGAGAGAGTTGTTGTATATCCTGCTTGGCAGTTGTTTTTCATCATTACCTTCACTGCCGTTGTGATCTTCACTTATATCTTGCTGTCCAGAGCTACTTAGTATCCTTGATTGATTCTAGTTGTGCTACGCTGTGACCTCATTAGTGTTCTAGGCTCGCGTCTCTAGTCCGATCTAGCCTAGGACCAGCACAGTACCGTCGTTGAGCGTTTATTCAATATTGCATCTCTGAATTGATTATTGCTAATCTTTTGCTACCATATATAGCCAACCCAGCTCCACATATTTCTACACCATGTATACGTACGCTCCCCTGGCAATCGCTTTACTCAATATTCGGAGTTACTTGACACCTCAGGTTGCCGATCACCGCCTGCTGCATGGTAAGAACTTGTAAGACATTGATATTTGCTTTACTGTGAGCGTTTTACCACCACATCCTAGTAGTTATAGGAACATTATTTTTGGATTTTGTTTCTTGTTCTACTAATCATGACAGGATCCAGAGTCAATTCATGGGCTTTGTCGATCGCGGGAGACGTGCCACCACCTTTGCAAATACCACAACCGTCACGAGAGGTGCACAAACATCCAAATGCACATGATCAGGTTAATGTATCTATACCACCATTTAATGGCCGTTTTAAACCTGCTTTATATATTGAATGGGAGTTCGACATAAAAAATGTATTTGCTTCCCATAATTTCGATGAACATAAAAAGGTTAAGGTTGCGGTTGGTTCTTTCACTGGTTATGCTTTGGTTTGGTGGAGTGAATATTGTCGGTTACACCCTGATTATATACCTACTACTTGGGATGATTTGAAACTTGCCATGCGACATACTTTCGTCCCTGCTTATTATACTCGTGACATGATTAAGAAGTTGCAACACTTAAAACAAGGTAGTAAAACTGTAACAAAATATTATGATGATTTACAAACTACCTTGTTGCATTCCTCTTTAGAAGAAAGTGAAGATGATTTTATGGATAGATTTTGGGGAGGATTAAACCGTGATATTCAAGAGATATTAATTCATGAAGAGTGTTATCCTATGGACCATTTGTTTCATCTTGCTTGCAAAGCTGAACAGGAAATAAAACGACGTGTTGGCCACGAGGAGAACAAGCGCACGGTGCACATTCCAAGAGTTGATATGATTGTTCCTTCAACTACTAGGCATACTATGACAACCACATCCGTTGTTGTCAGGACAACATCACCTCCACCATGTGACACATCACCCCCGAGAGTGGCTACATCATCTGAGTTGATCATAAGAGGTAACGACAAAGGTACTGATCTTCCATCTCTACATGAGAATGATGAATGCCTTGTCAATTTGAATGCACCATCTGATGAGCTACCCACTACTTTGATCACACCACCTATTTTGGAGGACTACGTTGATAATTTGACTTTGCCATGTGATCAAACAACTGAAATACCAACAATTTTAAGTGCACCCATTGAATTAACTATTGATGCAAAAGAACCAATGTTTAATCATTTTGATATGACCTCTAATCTTGGTGATGATTCTGTGTTGAATGACTTATTGCATGTTTGCTTATTTAAGCATGTTGTAGCATGTAAATTTGATGCAAGTAAGGTTTATTCACCAATGTTGGGATGGTTTAATGATGAACATTGTCAATCTTTTGAAATGAATAAGAGCTTCACTTATATGTGCAAACTGAGTTGCAATATTTTCATGCCTTCTACTTCTTGTGCTAATTTTTTGGCTTTAGATTTTATGAACTATGCAAGTTACTCATCTATTCATGTGTCATATATGCAAAAATCAAGGGAAGTAAAAATGGATGACATATACATATACAACATGTACACCTTGTCTCTTTTTTTAGCCACATTTCAGATTAAGCAACGCCGAGGACGGCTTTATTTTCAAGAAGGGGAGGATGATGAGGACATGACTACCTTGGATATGACCAAAAATATTGCATATATGCATATTTGTCAGGTGATTTCTAGTGCAAACTATTCAATAATCTATTTATGTTATCCAGAACAAAAATACTTCACACACTTTTGTGTTTTGTCTAATTGCAGGTGTATGGGACATTTGTACAATCCACATATGAAGATAAGGAAGAAAGAGATGTTTATTTGCTGTCCAAAAAGTTCTCTCACGTCACTTTTGGCCCAAGAGAAGATAGAGTCCAAGTCTCTCACGTTCTGGATTCAGATTCGGACTGCACAGACACACCTGACTCAAAACGCACATACGTTTTTCATACGGACTCCGAATTGGGTGATTCTTTTTTTGTTGGAAACTAGATTTCGTGCGCTTTCCAACCCAATTGGAATCACCTTCAAATTCGTCTGGAGCGTTGAGTTGTGGACGAAACAATCTGATGCTGCAGCAGAATCCGAGTCAAACTACAAGTCCAAAGGTGTTACATCACCTCCACTTGGGCCCATTGGCCTTGTACGACCTAGATTTAGTTTTAGGCTGCCTTGGGACGTCCTCCCACCTCCTTGGCCGCCACCCCTTGCTCCTATATAAGTAGATCCATCTAGTAGCTTTTCCTTGGGATTTGTTTAGTTAAAAGTTAGCCAACGCAACTTCGTGTACTTCGTTTGTGTCCAACGACCAGACCAAGACCGCTTACGGATCCCCACCATTATCAATACCTCATATATATTTGCAATATTCAGATTGCTTTATCATATTCTTGCTCGTTCTTCGATTGCTTGCAGGAATAGACCTTCGTGGTCAGGCTGACCGTGCTTCCGGCATCGTCAGTAACCTCAGGAGATTGGTTTAGCGATTGCTAAGGCGCAACGTCGTGCATGTTTGTAGTCGGATCGTCAAAGTCGTCTCCACCAAATCGATAGTTATCATCTCATCGAAAGATCGGGACACCCTCGCCTCTATCAGGACCCCTCCACCAAGGGCCACGAAATTCCCCCTCTCTTCCTCCATATATACAGCCCTTAGGGCACCTTTTAGACTTTGGGTTTTGTTTAGATTAAAAGTTCGCCATAGCTGCAACTTCGCGTACTTCGTTTGTGTTCAACGACCAGACAAAGGCGTCACAGAACCCCACCTTGATCAATAAAGCTTTCATCTTATATTCGCAATATCCAGATTGCAATCTTAGTTTCTTGCTTGTTCTTCGTTTGCTCGCAGGAAACAGACCCTCGTGGTCAGGTTGATCGTGCTCCGGCGTGGTCAATAACCTCTCGGAGTTGGTTTAGCGATTGCTAAGGCGCGACGTCCTCGCACGTTCGTAGTCGGATCGTCAAAGTCGACTTCCACCAAAGCGATATCCATCATTTCATCGAAAGACGGGACACCTTTGCCTCTATCAACACCTGATTGAGGTGCTGGTGCAGTTGAAGTAGAAGATGCATGCGGTGTCCATGATGAAGGTCGGCCTGCAGAAAAGTTAGTTCGCGCCAATGCTTGTCGATCCTGCACTTCACGTTCAGCTTTACAAGCAAGATGGAATAAACGAGTGATATTAGTATACTCCTTATAGTCTAGAATGGTCTGAATCTCTCTATTTAATCCACCCAGAAAACGTGCAAGCATAGCTTCATTCTCCTCAACAATACCACATCTAATCATGCCAGTTTGTAATTCCTGATAATATTCTTCTACAGAATTTTTTCCTTGTCTTAAGCGTTGTAATTTCTGAAGCAATTCACGTTGATAATATGGTGGAACCCAATGAGTACGCATAGCAGTTTTCGAAGCAGCCCAAGTAGTTGGAATAGGATATAATCTACAATGTTCATACCACCATACACATGCAAAACTAGTGAAAGCACAAACAGCAGCGGCAACCCGTCTCTCCTCGGGATATTGTAAACATGTAAATCGTTGTTCAGTTTCTAACTCCCAAGTAAGATATATATCAGGAACATATCTACCCTCGAAAGGTGGAATATTCAATTTCAGTTTAGGAAGATGGTCATGATCTCGTACCTGAGGGAAAGCCCTACCATTGTGATTATTTGCATGTGGACGACCTGGTGGTTGTGGTGCAGGTGGTTGCACGTAGTTCTGATTTTGAGCAACCTCATCCTCGTAATCTCCCACATAAATATCCTCCTCCGTATCAGCAGCAGGAGCCACAGAAGTATCAACAGCAGCACCAACAGTTTGGCCAAACGCAAGAGGAACACGGCTCGCTCGGCGGAGATCTGTTTCGCGACGTGGAGGTAGTCGTTGTTGTTGTTGTTGTTGGAGAGGTGCGTTAGCTGCAGCGGGTGGTGGTGGTGGAAGACGCGCGAGCAATTCATTAAACTTGTTATCGAGCTTTGTCTCGAACGTCTTCTCCATGCCATATATCTTCTCCATGGCCTCTTCAAATCTGTTTAGCACATCTTGCACCTGTCCACTCATCATTTGCTGAAATTTATCAAGCAAATCCTTATTCGTCATGTTCTCCCAGTCAGTCTCGTCGGCTTGTGATCCTGGCATGGTTAGCAGCAATAGAAACACACAAGAATATGATCCTACAGACTACTAACAAGAGGTGGTGGTGGGTGTCACAAATCCGTCAAGCAAATCTCAAATTCTTACCAGTTCTTACCCAGCAGCAGGCGGTGATCGGCAACCGTTGTAGTCAAAAACTCTCAAAGCTTGGATAGAGCGATTACCAGGGAGAGTCAAACGCACGACGTAGATGTATGTGGAGCTGGGAAGGCTTATAATATGGTAGCAAAAAGGGTCAGCAATAATCAATTCAGAGATGCAAAGTTGAATAAACGCTCAACGACGGTACTGTGCTGGTCCTAGGCTAGACTGTGCTAGAGACGCGAGCCTAGAACACCAACAAAATCACGGCGCGGCACGTAAACAAGGGAAAAGCACACTCCGGATTTTTTTTCGCTCTTTTTTTTTGCGCTGTTCTTTTTTGTGAAAAATCACTATAATGGCGAGTGTCTCAAAACTCTTCCTAGGTCAAACTGACAGGATGGACACGAAATTTTTTCGACCAAATTTTTTTTTTCGACTGCCCGGACCCAAAAACTGGAAACAGGTCAAAAAAACTTCCTATAATGACACCTGTCTCAAAACACTCAGAAACACCTAAAAATAGGATAGCCAGAAATTTTTTCGAAAAATGCGTTTTCGAAAAAATTTGGGCCTAAACGGAGGGTGGTTTCCGGACTCTTTTTTTCCGAAACCTACTCCAGCAAGGAAACACGAATCGGAATCTAGATGGATCTCGAAAACAAACCTAATATGACAAGAACTCGGATTGGTGGTGGATATATGGTAGTAGATGGCAGCGGTGGTGGTATATGACAGCGGTGGTGGTATATGGATACGGATTCGAAGTGGTGGCGGATAAGCGGCGGTGGTAGATGGCAGGGGCGATGATGATGGTGCGGCGGCGGCGTGACAACTTATGACTAGAACTCGAAACTCTAAAAGACTAGACTCTAAGACCAGCAACTAGACACGACGATGCAACCGCAAATTCAACAAAGCAAAACCCTAAAAAGATTATGCAAAGGCTCAGATTGGTTCGGATATGATGAACTAACCCTAATTTTTTGTGTGGCTTTTTTGTGGACTGTAGGTATGAAGAACAGACTCGATCTAAACTACGAAAAACTGTAAAATCTCACCGAGCAACCTAGAAATCTGATACCACTTGATAGAGGCAAAGGTGTCCCGTCGTTCGATGAGATGATGGATATCGCTTTGGTGGCAGTCGACTTTGACGATCCGACTACGAACGTGCGAGGACGTCGCGCCTTAGCAATCGCTAAACCAACTCCGAGAGGTTATTGACCACGCCGGAGCACGATCAACCTGACCACGAGGGTCTGTTTCCTGCGAGCAAACGAAGAACAAGCAAGAAACTGAGATTGCAATCTGGATATTGCGAATATAAGATGAAAGCTTTATTGATCAAGGTGGGGTTCTGTGACGCCTTTCTCTGGTCGTTGAACACAAATGAAGTACGCGAAGTTGCAGCTATAGCGAACTTTTAATCTAAACAAAACCCAAAGTCTAAACGATGCCCTAAGGGCTGTATATATGGAGGAAGAGGGGGGAATTTCTTGACCCTTGGTGGAGGGGTCCGAAATCAACCCTATCTCTTGTTTCCCCACACATACGGACTCTAAAAATAGCCTATACTTAGTATTTCGAAATTACATGGGCCTGGCCCAATAATAAGGTGACGCAGCACCTATAATAGCCTCGGGAGGAAATTTATGAAGTGGCATCTTGTATATTTCGTCCAAGGCTTCATGCACCCATTATGGTGGCTTCAAAGTCCTGAAATCATCACTTGTAACTCCGTTCTTGTTCCCCTTGCGCATGCCATCATCTCCATGCTTGTTCTTAATCCAATGTTCATCCTTCTCCAAGCTAGGCCCTTCATTTGTAAGCAAAACAAATGTATCCAATTTAGGCAGCATCATATTCTCATGAACATTAGAATCATTACCAAGAAACGAAAGTACCTGGTAATTTAGTTGGCGTGCGCGAGCTCTAGTAATTGGTCCAGTATTTATAGCAGCAGGGGCTGTGGGTGTAACAATTGTATTGATGTCCTCATCATCCATGGAGAAGGTAACCAAGTGGATGAGCAAAGCTCTCAGACAAATATGAGCTAATCCTTTGCTAACCCTAGAAAGGAGGTGGGGGTGGTCTATATATAGTCTAAGCCACGAAGGGGGAAGTGGGAGAGAGATACAAGGCCAAAGGCCCGGCTGCGCAGGTAGGGCGGTAGTACCGCTTCAGCGGTAGTACCGCTTGTACGGGCGGTAGTACCGGACTTGTGCCGCTCGATCACAGGAGTTTGTCGGGTTGAGCGGAAGTAGAGTGGAAGTTGGCCGGTAGTACGGCTTGTGGGCCTTCAGCGGTAGTACCGCTTGATGTGGGCGGTAGTACCGCTCGTCCTAGACTAGGCGGATCCTCTTCTTCCTTCTCTTCCATGCTTCTCTCATGGATGGTGTAGTTGTACACTTGTGCTCACCCTCCTCCTCCTCGTCCATGATGTTCCGACAATACCTATGTATGCACACGAGAGGAGTGTCAAGTAGTATACCATCCTCGAAGGGGTCAAGTGAGCACTCATAAAGGAGATGATTCACCTTTGTGTATGTGAAGTAGATGTCGCACGTGTCGCTTGCCGAATGGACTCTTGACATGGTGTTGTCCATAGGATGCTCCGCATCACATCGGTATGTTACTTGCCCGAGAATCGGTCGTTGGTATCTCAATACCTAGCTCAATCTCGTTATCGGCAAGTCTCTTTACTCGTTCCGTAATGCATCATCCTGCAACTAACTCATTAGTTGCATTGGTTGCAAGGCTTATAGTTATGTGCATTATCGAGAGGGCCCAGAGATACCTCTCCGACAATCGGAGTGACAGATCCTAATCTCGATCTATGCCAACTCAACAATAGCATTGGAGACACCTGTAGAGAACCTTTATAATCACCCAGTTACATTGTGACGTTTTGTAGCGCATAGACTGTTCCTCTGGTAATCGGGAGTTGCATAATCTCATAGTCATAGGAACATGTATAAGTCATGAAGAAAGCAATAGCAATAAACTAAAACGATCAAGTGCTAAGCTAACGGAATGGGTCAAGTCAATCACATCATTCTCCTAATGATGTGATCCTATACATCAAATGACAACTTGATGAGGACATGACTACCTTGGATACGACCAAAATATTGCATACATGCATATTTGTCAGGTGATTTCTAGTGCAAACTATTCAATAATCTATTTATGTTATCCAGAACAAAAATACTTCACACACTTTTGTGTTTTGTCTAATTGCAGGTGTATGGGATATTTGTACAATTCACATATGAAGATAAGGGAGAAAGAGATGTTTAAGTACTGTTCAAAAAGTTCTCTCACGTCACTTTTGGGCCAAGAGAAGATAGAGTCCAAGTCTCTCACGTTCTAGATTCAGATTCGGACTGCACAGACATACCTGTCTCAAAACGCCAACAACGTTTTCATACGGACTCCGAATTGGGTGATTCTTTTTTTTTGTTGAATTCTAGATTTTGTGCTCTTTCCAGCCCAATTGGACTCACCTTCAAATTCATCCGGAGCGTTGAGATATAGACGAAACAATCAGACGCTGCAGCAGAATCCGAGTCAAACAACAAGTCCAAAGGTGTTGCATCACCTCCACTTGGGCCCATTGGCCTTGTACGACCTAGGGTTAGTTTTAGGCTGCCTTGGGACGTCCTCCCACATCCTAGGCCGCCACCCCTTGATCCTATATAAGTAGATCCATCTAGTAGCTTTTCGCGGGGGATTTATTTAGTTAAAAGTTAGCCATTGCAACTCCGTGTACTTCGTTTGTGTCCAACGACCAGACCAAGACCGCTTCCGGATCCCCACCTTTATCAATACCTCATATATATTTGCAATATTCAGATTGCTTTATCATATTCTTGCTCGTTCTTCGATTGCTTGCAGGAATAGACCTTCGTGGTCAGGCTGACCGTGCTTCGGTGTGGTCAATAACCTTTCGGAGTTGGTTTAGCGATTGCTAAGGCGCAACGTCGTGCACGTTTGTAGTCGGATCGTCAAAGTCGTCTCCACCAAATCGATTGTTATCATCTCATCGAAAGATCGGGACACCCCGCCTCTATCACGACTACCTTGGATACGACCAAAATATTGCATACATGCATATTTGTCAGGTGATTTCTAGTGCAAACTATTCAATAATCTATTTATGTTATCCAGAACAAAAATACTTCACACACTTTTGTGTCTTGTCTAATTGCAGGTGTATGGGATATTTGTACAATTCACATATGAAGATAAGGGAGAAAGAGATGTTTAAGTACTGTTCAAAAAGTTCTCTCACGTCACTTTTGGGCCAAGAGAAGATAGAGTCCAAGTCTCTCACGTTCTAGATTCAAATTCGGACTGCACAGACATACATGTCTCAAAACGCCAACAACGTTTTCATACGGACTCCGAATTGGGTGATTCTTTTTTTGTTGAATTCTAGATTTTGTGCTCTTTCCAGCCCAATTGGAATCACCTTCAAATTCATCCGGTGCGTTGAGATATAGACGAAACAATCAGACGGTGCAGCAGAATCCGAGTCAAACAACAAGTCCAAAGGTGTTGCATCACCTCCACTTGGGCCCATTGGCCTTGTACGACCTAGGGTTAGTTTTAGGCTGCCTTGGGACGTCCTCCCACATCCTAGGCCGCCACCCCTTGATCCTATATAAGTAGATCCATCTAGTAGCTTTTCGCTTGGGATTTGTTTAGTTAAAAGTTAGCCATTGCAACTTCGTGTACTTCGTTTGTGTCCAACGACCAGACCAAGACCGCTTACGGATCCCCACCTTTATCAATACTTCATATATATACTCGCAATATTCAGATTGCTCTTATTAAATTCTTACTTGTTCTTCGATTGCTTGCAGGAATAGACCTTCGTGGTCAGGTTGATTGTGCTTCGGTGTGGTCAATAACCTTTCGGAGTTGGTTTAGCGATTGCTAAGGCGCAACGTCGTGCACGTTTGTAGTCGGATCGTCAAAGTCGTCTCCACCAAATCGATAGTTATCATCTCATCGAAAGATCGGGACACCCTGCCTCTATCACAACTCGTGTCGATGGTTAGGAAACATAACCATCTTTGATCAACGAGCTAGTCAAGTAGAGGCATACTAGTGACACTCTGTCTGTCTATGTATTCACACATGCATTATGTTTCCGGTTAATACAATTCTAGCATGAAAAATAAACATTTATCATGAAATAAGGAAATAAATAATAACTTTATTATTGCATCTAGGGCACATTTCCTTCAGTCTCCCACTTGCACTAGAGCCAATAATCTAGATTACATAGTAATGATTCTAACACCCATGGAGCCTTGGTGCTGATCATGTTTTGCATGTGAGAGAGGCTTAGTCAACGGGTCTGCAACATTCAGATCCGTATGTATCTTGCAAATCTCTATGTCTCGCACCTAGACTTGATCGCGGATGGAATTGAAGCGTCTCTTGATGTGTTTGGTTCTCTTGTGAAATCTGGATTCCTTTGTGATGAGGACATCAATACAATTGTTACACCCACAGCCCCTGCTGCTATACATACTGGACCAATTACTAGAGCTCGTGCACGCCAACTAAATTACCAGGTACTTTCGTTTCTTGGTAATGATTCTAATGTTCATGAGAATATGATGCTGCCTAAATTGGATACATTTGTTTTGCTTACAAATGAAGGGCCTAGCTTGGAGAAGGATGAACATTGGAGCAAGAACAAGCATGGAGATGATGGCATGCGCAAGGGGAACAAGAACGGAGTTACAAGTGATGATTTCAGGACTTTGAAGCCACCATAATGGGTGCATGAAGCCATGGACGAAATATACAAGATGCCACTTCATAAATTTCGTCCCGAGGCTATTTTAGGTGCCGCGTCACCTTATTATTGGGCCAGGCCCATGTAATTTCGAAATACATTAGTATAGGCTATTTTTAGAGTCCGTATGTGTGGGGAAACAAGAGATAGGGTTGATTTCGGACCCCTCCACCAAGGGCCACGAAATTCCCCCCCTCTTCCTCCATATATACAGCCCTTAGGGCATCGTTTAGACTTTGGGTTTTGTTTAGATTAAAAGTTCGCCATAGCTGCAACTTCGCGTACTTCGTTTGTGTTCAATGACCAGACAAAGGCGTCACAGAACCCCACCTTGATCAATAAAGCTTTCATCTTATATTCACAATATCCAGATTGCAATCTCAGTTTCATGCTTGTTCTTCGTTTGCTTGCAGGAAACAGACCCTCGTGGTCAGGTTGATCATGCTCCGGCGTGGTCAATAACCTCTCGGAGTTGGTTTAGCGATTGCTAAGGCGCGACGTCCTCGCACGTTCGTAGTCGGATCGTCAAAGTCGACTGCCACCAAAGAGATATCCATCATCTTATCGAAAGACGGGACACCTTTGCCTCTATCAAGTGGTATCAGATTTCCAGGTTGCTCGGTGAGATTTTACAGTTTTTCGTAGTTTACATCGAGTCTGTTCTTCATACCTACAGTCCACGAAAAAGCCAAAAAAAATTAGGGTTAGTTCATCATATCCGAACCAATCTGAGCCTTTGCATAATCTTTTTAGGGTTTTGCTTTGTTGAATTTGCGGTTGCATCGTCGTGTCTAGTTGCTGGTCTTAGCGTTAGTCTTTTAGAGTTTCGAGTTCTGGTCATAAGTTGTCACGCCGCCACCGCACCAGCATCATCGCCCCTGTCACCTACCACCACCGCTCCGAATCCGTATCCATATACCACCACCAATCCGTATCCATATACCACCACCGATCCATATCCATATATTCCCACCGCTGCCATATACCACCACCGCTGCCATATATCACCAACATATATCCACCACCAATCGGAGTTCCTTGCATATTAGGTGTGTTTTCGAGATCCATCTAGTTTCCGATTCGTGTTTCCTTGCCGGAGTAGGTTTCGGAAAAAAAAAGAGTCTGGAAACCACCCTCCGTTTAGGCCCAAAAATTTTCGAAAACGCATTTTTCGAAAAAAAATTCTGGCTATCCTATTTTTAGGTGTTTCTGAGTGTTTTGAGACAGGTGCCATTATGGGAAGTTTTTTTTAACCCGTTTCCAATTTTTGTGTCCGGGCAGTCGAAAAAACGAAAGAAAAATTGGTCGAAAAAAATTTCGTGCCCATCTTGTCAGTTTGACCTAGGAAGAGTTTTGAGACACTCGCCATTATAGTGATTTTTCGCAAAAAAAAAGCAGTGCAAAAAAAAAGAGCGCAATTTTTTTTTCCAGAGTGTGCTTTTCCCTTGTTTATGTGCAGCGCCGTGATTTTGTTAGTGTTCTAGGCTCGCGTCTCTAGCACGGTCTAGCCTAGGACCAGCACAGTACCGTCGTTGAGCGTTTATTCAACTTTGCATCTCTGAATTGATTTTTGCTGACCCCTTTTGCTACCATATTATAAGCCTTCCCAGTTCCACATACATCTACGTCGTGCGTTTGACTCTCCCTGGTAATCGCTCTATCCAAGCTTTGAGAGTTTTGACTACAACGGTTGCCGATCACCACCTGCTGCTGGGTAAGAACTGGTAAGAATTCGAGATTTGCTTGACGGGTTTGTGATACACCACCACCACTTCTTAGTAGTCTGTAGGATCATATTCTTGTGTGTTTCTATTTGCTGCTAACCATGGTAGGATCACAAGCCGATGAGACTGATTGGGAGAACCTGACGAAGAAACAGCTACATGATAAATTTCAGCAAATGATGAGTGGACAGGTGCAAGATGTGCTAAACAGATTTGACGAGGCCATGGAGAAGATAGATGGCATGGAGAAGACGTTCGAAACAAAGCTTGATAGCAAGTTTAATGAATTGCTCGCGCGTTTACCACCACCGCCGGCTGCACCTATCGCACCTCTACAACACCAAGAACAACGCATCCTTCCGAATCAGTATGGACGAGCGAAGCGTGTTCCTATTGAGGATGGCCAAACTTCTGGTGTTGCTGTTCCTGTTATTGATGCTTCTTTGGCTCCTGCTACTCCTGCTGCTGGTACCCAGGAGGATGATGAGTATGCGAGCGATAATGAGGATGAGGTTGATCAAAATCAGAACTACGTGCACCCACCAGCACCACCACCAGCAGGTCGACCTCAGGTATATATTCGTAATGGTAGGCCTGCACCACCACCTCAGGTACGAGATGATGTCCATATTCCTAAACTGAAATTGAATATTCCACCATTTGAGGGTAGATATGTTCCTGATATATATCTTACTTGGGAGTTAGAAACTGAACAACGTTTTACATGTTTACAATATCCCGAGGAGAGACGGGTTGCTGCTACTGTTTGTGCTTTCACCAGTTTTGCATGTGTATGGTGGTCTGAACATTGTAGATTATATCCTATTCCAACTACTTGGGCTGCTTCGAAAACTGCTATGCGTACGCGTTGGGTTCCACCATATTATCAACGTGAATTGCTTCAAAAATTGCAGCGTTTAAGACAAGGGAAAAATTTTGTAGAAGAATATTATCAGGAATTACAAACAGGCATGATTAGATGTGGTATTGTTGAGGAGAATGAAGCTGTGCTTGCACGTTTTCTGGATGGATTAAATAGAGAGATTCAGACCATTCTAGACTATAAGGAGTATACTAATATCACTCGTTTATTCCATCTTGCTTGTAAAGCTGAACGTGAAGTGCAGGATCGACAAGCATTGGCGCGATCTAACTTTTCTGCAGGCCGACCTTCATCATGGACATCGCGTGCATCTTCTACTTCAACTGCACCAGCACCTCAATCAGGTGCCTCCTCCAGTCGTGATACAAGAAAACAGGCACAACCACTATTATCTGCCAAGAGCGCACCTGCTGGGCCTGCACAGAGTTCTTCTTCTTCCATGGCATCAACAGGGCACACAAGTGATATTATTTGTCGTCGTTGTAAGGGAGGTGGTCATTATGCGAGAGATTGCAAATCTCCGCGTGTGATGATTGCTACCGCGGATGGTGGATATGAGTCCGCTAGTGACTATGATGAGGAGACTTTGGCTCTTATTACACGTGAAGAACATGGTGGAGATGATTCTGATCATGAGACGCAATACATGGTTCCTAAAGACGCTGACAGGTATGAATGTTTAGTTGCTCAACGTGTTTTGAGTGTGCAGGTCACACAAGCTGAGCAAAATCAGAGGCACAATTTGTTCCATACCAAGGGAGTTGTGAAGGAACGTTCTGTGCGCGTCATAATAGACGGAGGGAGTTGCAACAACTTGGCTAGCATGGAGATGGAGGAGAAGCTTTCTCTCACCACAAGACCACATCCACATCCTTACTACATCCAATGGTTCAACAACAGCGGCAAGGTTAAGGTAACACGTACTGTTCGTGTGCATTTTAGTATCTCTACATATTCTGATTATGTTGATTGTGATGTGGTACCTATGCAAGCATGATCCTTATTACTTGGTAGACCATGGCAATTTGATAAAAACTCTGTACACCATGGTAGAAACAATCACTATACTCTTGTTCATAAGGATAAAAATATTACTTTGCTTCCTATGACTCCTGATTCCATTTTGAAAGATGATATTAATAGAGCTAATAAAGCAAACCAGGAGAAGAATAAGAGTGAAAATCAGATTGTGGCAAAAGAATTTGAGCAACAAATGAAGCCTAATAATAAACCATCTAGTGTTGCTTCTGAAATTAAATTGAAAAGTGCATGTTTATTTGCCACCAAATCTGATATTGATGAGCTAGATTTCAGCAAATCTGTTTGCTATGCTTTTGTGTGCAAAGAGGCATTATTTTCATTCGAGGACGTGCCTTCCTCTTTGCCTCCTGCTGTCACTAACATTTTGCAGGAGTTCGCTGACGTCTTTCCACAAGACGTGCCACCGGGATTACCGCCTATTCGAGGGATTGAGCATCAGATTGACTTAATTCCCGGTGCTTCACTGCCAAACCGTGCACCATACCGTACCAATCCAGAGGAGACGAAGGAGATTATGCGTCAAGTACAAGAGCTTCTCGACAAAGGTTATATACGCGAATCCCTTAGTCCTTGTGCTGTTCCTATTATTCTAGTGCCGAAAAAGGATGGTACATCACGTATGTGTGTTGATTGTAGAGGCATTAATAATATTACTATTCGTTATCGTCATCCTGCTTGATGAATTGAGTGGCTCTACAATATTCTCCAAAGTTGATTTGCGTAGTGGATACCATCAAATTCGTAAGAAATTGGGAGATGAATGGAAAACAACATTTAAAACTAAGTTTGGATTATATGAGTGGTTAGTCATGCCTTTTGGGTTAACTAATGCACCTAGTACTTTCATGAGATTAATGAACGAAGTTTTACGTGCTTTCATTGGACGATTTGTGGTAGTTTACTTTGATGACATATTGATTTATAGCAGATCTTTGGAAGAACATTTGGAACATTTACGTGCTGTTTTTATTGCTCTACGTGATGCACGTTTGTTTGGTAACCTTGGGAAGTGCAACTTTTGCACCGACCAAGTATCTTTTCTTGGATATGTTGTTACTCCACAGGGAATTGAAGTTGATAAAGCCAAGATTGAAGCTATTTAGAGTTGGCCGCAGCCCAAAACGGTCACACAAGTGAGGAGTTTTCTTGGCCTCGCTGGATTCTATAGGCGTTTTGTGAGAGATTTCAGCACCATTGCTGCACCTCTCAATGAGCTTACAAAGAAAGATGTGCCTTTTATTTGGGGTACCGCACAGGAAGAAGCCTTCTCGGTATTGAAAGATAAGTTGACACATGCTCCTTTACTCCAACTTCCTGATTTTAATAAGACTTTTGAGCTTGAATGTGATGCTAGTGGAATTGGATTAGGCGGTGTGTTATTACAAGATGGCAAACCTGTTGCATACTTTTCTGAAAAATTGAGTGGGCCTAGTCTGAATTATTCTACTTATGATAAAGAATTATATGCTCTTGTTCGGACTTTAGAAACATGGCAACATTATTTATGGCCCAAAGAATTTGTTACACATTCTGATCATGAATCTTTGAAACATATTAAAAGTCAAGCTAAACTGAATCGTAGACATGCTAAATGGGTTGAATTCATTGAGACTTTTCCTTATGTCATTAAACACAAGAAGGGAAAAGAAAATGTTATTGTTGATGCATTGTCTCGCCGCTATACTATGCTTTCACAACTTGACTTCAAAATATTTGGTTTGGAGACCATCAAAGATCAATATGTGCATGATGCTGATTTTAAAGATGTAATGCAGAATTGTAAAGAAGGAAGAATGTGGAACAAGTTCGTCGTTAACGATGGATTTGTGTTTCGTGCTAACAAGCTATGCATTCCAGCTAGCTCCGTTCGTCTTTTGTTGTTGCAGGAGGCGCATGGAGGAGGATTAATGGGACACTTTGGCGTGAAGAAGACGGAGGACGTACTTGCTACACATTTCTTTTGGCCAAAGATGAGATGGGATGTTGAGCGTTTTATTGCTCGATGCACTACATGTCAAAAAGCTAAGTCACGACTCAATCCTCATGGTTTATATATGCCTTTGCCTGTACCTAGTGTTCCTTGGGAGGATATATCTATGGACTTTGTTTTAGATTTACCTCGAACAAAGAAGGGGAGGGATAGCATATTTGTTGTCGTGGATAGATTCTCGAAAATGGCACACTTTATACCATGTCATAAAAGCGATGATGCTGTTAATGTTGCTGATTTGTTCTTTCGTGAAATTATTCGCTTGCATGGTGTGCCAAATACTATTGTTTCAGATCGTGATACTAAATTTCTTAGCCACTTTTGGAGATGTTTATGGGCTAAGTTGGGGACTAAACTGCTTTTTAGTACTACTTGTCACCCCCAAACTGATGGACAAACTGAAGTAGTCAATAGAACGTTGTCTACTATGCTTAGGGCTGTTTTGAAGAATATAAGAAAATGTGGGAGGAATGCTTGCCTCATATTGAATTTGCTTATAATCGTTCATTGCATTCTACTACTAAGATGTGCCCTTTTGAAGTTGTGTATGGTTTCCTACCTCGTGCACCTATTGATTTGTTGCCTCTTCCATCTTCGGAGAAGGTTAATTTTGATGCTAAACAACGTGCTGAATTGATTTTAAAAATGCATGAGTTAACTAAGGAAAACATTGAGCGTATGAATGCTAAATATAAACTTGCTGGAGATAAGGGTAGAAAACATGTTGTGTTTGCACCTGGAGATCTTGTTTGGTTACATTTGCGTAAGGATAGATTTTGATAGAGGCAAAGGTGTCCCGTCTTTCGATGAGATGGTGGATTTCGCTTTGGTGGAAGTCGACTTTGACGATCCGACTACGAACGTGCGAGGACGTCGCGCCTTAGCAATCGCTAAACCAACTCCGAGAGGTTATTGACCACGCCGGAGCACGATCAACCTGACCACGAGGGTCTGTTTCCTGCGAGCAAACGAAGAACAAGCAAGAAACTAAGATTGCAATCTGGATATTGCGAATATAAGATGAAAGCTTTATTGATCAAGGTGGGGTTCTGTGACGCCTTTGTCTGGTCGTTGAACACAAACGAAGTACGCGAAGTTGCAGCTATGGCGAACTTTTAATCTAAACAAAACCCAAAGTCTAAACGATGCCCTAAGGGCTGTATATATGGAGGAAGAGGGGGTAATTTCGTGGCCCTTGGTGGAGGAGTCCGAAATCAACCCTATCTCTTGTTTCCCCACACATACGGACTCTAAAAATAGCCTATACTTATGTATTTCGAAATTACATGGGCCTGGCCCAATAATAAGGTGACGCAGCACCTAAAATAGCCTCGGGACGAAATATATGAAGTGGCATCTTGTATATTTCGTCCAAGGCTTCATGCACCCATTATGGTGGCTTCAAAGTCCTGAAATCATCACTTGTAACTCCGTTCTTGTTCCCCTTGCGCATGCCATCATCTCCATGCTTGTTCTTGCTCCAATGTTCATCCTTCTCCAAGCTAGGCCCTTCATTTGTAAGCAAAACAAATGTATCCAATTTAGGCAGCATCATATTCTCATGAACATTAGAATCATTACCAAGAAACGAAAGTACCTGGTAATTTAGTTGGCGTGCACGAGCTCTAGTAATTGGTCCAGTATGTATAGCAGCAGGGGCTGTGGGTGTAACAATTGTATTGATGTCCTCATCATCCTCCCCTTCTTGAAATGAAGTCGTCCTCGACGGAAGTTCATCTTCGTCACCCAAATAAGGCTTCAAATCTGCAATGTTAAAAGTGGGACTAACCCCAAAATCCGAAGATGGAAGAGGCAACAAATCAATAGGTGCACGAGGTAGGAAACCATACACAACTTCAAAAGGGCACATCTTAGTAGTAGAATGCAATGAACGATTATAAGCAAATTCAATATGAGGCAAGCATTCCTCCCACATTTTCTTATTATTCTTCAAAACAGCCCTAAGCATAGTAGACAACGTTCTATTGACTACTTCAGTTTGTCCATCAGTTTGGGGGTGACAAGTAGTACTAAAAAGCAGTTTAGTCCCCAACTTAGCCCATAAACATCTCCAAAAGTGGCTAAGAAATTTAGTATCACGATCTGAAACAATAGTATTTGGCACACCATGCAAGTGAATAATTTCACGAAAGAACAAATCAGCAACATTAACAGCATCATCGCTTTTATGACATGGTATAAAGTGTGCCATTTTCGAGAATCTATCCACGACAACAAATATGCTATCCCTCCCCTTCTTTGTTCAAGGTAAACCTAAAACAAAGTCCATAGATATATCCTCCCAAGGAACACTAGGTAGAGGCAAAGGCATATATAAACCATGAGGATTGAGTCGTGACTTAGCTTTTTGACATGTAGTGCAGCGAGCAATAAAACGCTCAACATCCCGTCTCATCTTTGGCCAAAAGAAATGTGTAGCAAGTACGTCCTCCGTCTTCTTCACGCCAAAGTGTCCCATTAATCCTCCTCCATGCGCCTCCTGCAACAACAAAAGACGAACGGAGCTAGCTGGAATGCATAGCTTGTTAGCACGAAACACAAATCCATCGTTAACGACGAACTTGTTCCACATTCTTCCTTCTTTACAATTCTGCATTACATCTTTAAAATCAGCATCATGCACATATTGATCTTTGATGGTCTCCAAACCAAATATTTTGAAGTCAAGTTGTGAAAGCATAGTATAGCGGCGAGACAATGCATCAACAATAACATTTTCTTTTCCCTTCTTGTGTTTAATGACATAAGGAAAAGTCTCAATGAATTCAACCCATTTAGCATGTCTACGATTCAGTTTAGCTTGACTTTTAATATGTTTCAAAGATTCATGATCAGAATGTGTAACAAATTCTTTGGGCCATAAATAATGTTGCCATGTTTCTAAAGTCCGAACAAGAGCATATAATTCTTTATCATAAGTAGAATAATTCAGACTAGGCCCACTCAATTTTTCAGAAAAGTATGCAACAGGTTTGCCATCTTGTAATAACACACCGCCTAATCCAATTCCACTAGCATCACATTCAAGCTCAAAAGTCTTATTAAAATCAGGAAGTTGGAGTAAAGGAGCATGTGTCAACTTATCTTTCAATACCGAGAAGGCTTCTTCCTGTGCGGTACCCCAAAGAAAAGGCACATCTTTCTTTGTAAGCTCATTGAGAGGTGCAGCAATGGTGCTGAAATCTCTCACAAAACGCCTATAGAATCCAGCGAGGCCAAGAAAACTCCTCACTTGTGTGACCGTTTTGGGTTGCGGCCAACTCTCAATAGCTTCAATCTTGGCTTTATCAACTTCAATTCCCTGTGGAGTAACAACATAGCCAAGAAAAGATAGTCGGTCGGTGCAAAAGGTGCACTTCCCAAGGTTACCAAACAAACGTGCATCACGTAGAGCAATAAAAACAGCACGTAAATGTTCCAAATGTTCTTCCAAAGATCTGCAATAAATCAATATGTCATCAAAGTAAACTACCACAAATCGTCCAATGAAAGCACGTAAAACTTCGTTCATTAATCTCATGAAAGTACTAGGTGCATTAGTTAACCCAAAAGGCATGACTAACCACTCATATAATCCAAACTTAGTTTTGAATGCTGTTTTCCATTCATCTCCCAATTTCATACGAATTTGATGGTATCCACTACGCAAATCAACTTTGGAGAATATTGTAGAGCCACTCAATTCATCAAGCATATCATCTAGCCTAGGAATAGGATGACGATAACGAATAGTAATATTATTAATGCCTCTACAATCAACACACATACGTGATGTACCATCCTTTTTCGGCACTAGAATAATAGGAACAGCACAAGGACTAAGGGATTCGCGTATATAACCTTTGTCGAGAAGCTCTTGTACTTGACGCATAATCTCCTTCGTCTCCTCTGGGTTGGTACGGTATGGTGCACGGTTTGGCAGTGAAGCACCGGGAATTAAGTCAATCTGATGCTCAATCCCTCGAATAGGCGGTAATCCCGGTGGCACGTCTTGTGGAAAGACGTCAGCGAACTCCTGCAAAATGTTAGTGACAGCAGGAGGCAAAGAGGAAGGCACGTCCTCGAATGAAAATAATGCCTCTTTGCACACAAAAGCATAGCAAACAGATTTGCTGAAATCTAGCTCATCAATATCAGATTTGGTGGCAAATAAACATGCACTTTTCAATTTAATTTCAGAAGCAACACTAGATGGTTTATTATTAGGCTTCATTTGTTGCTCAAATTCTTTTGCCACAATCTGATTTTCACTCTTATTCGTCTCCTGTTTTGCTTTATTAGCTCTATTAATATCATCTTTCAAAATGGAATCAGGAGTCATAGGAAGCAAAGTAATATTTTTATCCTTATGAACAAGAGTATAGTGATTGTTTCTACCATGGTGTACAGAATTTTTATCAAATTGCCATGGTCTTCCAAGTAATAAGGAACATGCTTGCATAGGCACCACATCACAATCAACATAATCAGCATATGTAGAGATACTAAAATGCACACGAACAGTACGTGTTACCTTAACCTTGCCGCTGTTGTTGAACCATTGGATGTAGTATGGATGTGGATGTGGTCTTGTGGTGAGAGAAAGCTTCTCCACCATCTCCATGCTAGCCAAGTTGTTGCAGCTCCCTCCGTCTATGATGACGCGCACAGAACGTTCCTTCACAACTCCCTTGGTATGGAACAAATTGTGCCTCTGATTTTGCTCAGCTTGTGTGATCTGCACACTCAAAACACGTTGAGCAACTAAACATTCATACCTGTCAGCGTCTTCAGGAGCCATGTATTGCATCTCATGATCAGAATCATCTCCACCATGTTCTTCACGTGTAATAAGAGCCAAAGTCTCCTCATCATAGTCACTAGCAGACTCATATCCACCATCCGCGGTAGCAATCATCACACGCGGAGATTTGCATTCTCTCGCATAATGACCTCCTCCCTTACAACAAGGACAAATAATATCACTTGTGTGCCCTGTTGATGCCATGGAAGAAGAAGAACGTTGTGCAGGCCCCACAGGTGCGCTCTTGGCAGATAATGGTGGTTGTGCCTGTTTTCTTGTATCACGGCTGAAGGTGGCACCGGATGGAGGTGCTGGTGCAGTTGAAGTAGAAGATGCACGTGGTGTCCATGATGAAGGTCAGCCTGCAGAAAAGTTAGTTCGCCCCAATGCTTGTCGATCCTGCACTTCACGTTCAGCTTTACAAGCAAGATGGAATAAACGAGTGATATTAGTATACTCCTTATAGTCTAGAATGGTCTGAATCTCTCTATTTAATCCATCCAGAAAACGTGCAAGCACAGCTTCATTCTCCTCAACAATACCACATCTAATCATGCCAGTTTGTAATTCCTGATAATATTCTTCTACAGAATTTTTCCCTTGTCTTAAATGCTGCAATTTTTGAAGCAATTCACGTTGATAATATGGTGGAACCCAACGCGTACGCATAGCAGTTTTCAAAGCAGCCCAAGTAGTTGGAATAGGATATAATCTACAATGTTCAGACCACCATACACATGCAAAACTAGTGAAAGCACAAACAGCAGCAGCAACTCGTCTCTCCTCAGGATATTGTAAACATGTAAATCGTTGTTCAGTTTCTAACTCCCAAGTAAGATATATATCACGAACATATCTACCCTCAAATGGTGGAATATTCAATTTCAGTTTAGGAATATGGACATCATCTCGTACCTGAGGTGGTGGTGCAGGCCTACCATTACGAATATATACCTGAGGTCGACCTGCTGGTGGTGGTACAGGTGGCTGCACGTAGTGCTGATTTTGATCAACCTCATCCTCATAATCTCCCACATAATCATCCTCCTCCGCGTCAGCAGCAGGAGCCACAGAAGTATCAACAGCAGCACCAACAGTTTGGCCAAACGCAAGAGGAACACGGCTCGCTCGGCGAAGGTCTGTTTCGTGACGTGGAGGTAGTCGTTGTTGTTGTTGTTGGAGAGGTGCGTTAGGTGCAGCAGGTGGTGGTGGTGGAAGACGCGCGAGCAATTCATTAAACTTGTTATCGAGCTTTGTTTCGAATGTCTTCTCAAGGCCAGTGATCTTCTCCATGGCCTCTTCAAAATTGTTCAGCACATCTTGCACCTGTTCAGTCATCATTTGCTGAAACTTATCATGAAGCTCCTTGTTTGATAAATTCTCCCAGTCAATCTCGTCGGCTTGTGATCCTGGCATGGTTAGCAGCAATAGAAACACACAAGAATATGATCCTACAGTGATAGAGGCAAAGGTGTCCCGTCTTTCGATGAGATGATGGATATCGCTTTGGTGGCAGTTGACTTTGACGATTCGACTACGAACGTGCGTGGACGTCGCGCCTTAGCAATCGCTAAACCAACTCTGAGAGGTTATTGACCACGCCGGAGCACGATCAACCTGACCACGAGGGTCTGTTTCCTGCGAGCAAACGAAGAACAAGCAAGAAACTAAGATTGCAATCTGGATATTGCGAATATAAGATGAAAGCTTTATTGATCAAGGTGGGGTTCTGTGACGCCTTTGTCTGGTCGTTGAACACAAACGAAGTACGCGAAGTTGCAACTATGGCGAACTTTTAATCTAAACAAAACCCAAAGTCTAAACGATGCCCTAAGGGCTGTATATATGGAGGAAGAGGGGGGAATTTCGTGGCCCTTGGTGGAGGGGTCCGAAATCAACCCTATCTCTTGTTTCCCCACACATATGGACTCTAAAAATAGCCTATACTTATGTATTTCGAAATTACATGGGCCTGGCCCAATAATAAGGTGACGCAGCACCTAAAATAGCCTCGGGACGAAATTTATGAAGTGGCATCTTGTATATTTCGTCCAAGGCTTCATGCACCCATTATGGTGGCTTCAAAGTCCTGAAATCATCACTTGTAACTCCGTTCTTGTTCCCCTTGCGCATGCCATCATCTCCATGCTTGTTCTTGCTCCAATGTTCATCCTTCTCCAAGCTAGGCCCTTCATTTGTAAGCAAAACAAATGTATCCAATTTAGGCAGCATCATATTCTCATGAACATTAGAATCATTACCAAGAAACGAAAGTACCTGGTAATTTAGTTGGCGTGCACGAGCTCTAGTAATTGGTCCAGTATGTATAGCAGCAGGGGCTGTGGGTGTAACAATTGTATTGATGTCCTCATCATACAGACTACGAACAAGTGGTGGTGGTGGGTGTCACAAATCCGTCAAGCAAAACTCAAATTCTTACCAGTTCTTACCCAGCAACAGGCAGTGATCGGCAATCGTTGTAGTCAAAACTCTCAAAGCTTGGATAGAGCGATTACCAGGGAGAGTCAAACGCACGACGTAGATGTATGTGGAGCTGGGAAGGCTTATAATATGGTAGCAAAAAGGGTCAGGAATAATCAATTCAGAGATGCAAAGTTGAATAAACGCTCAACGACGGTACTGTGCTGGTCCTAGGCTAGACTGTGCTAGAGACGCGAGCCTAGAACACCAACAAAATCACGGCGCGGCACGTAAACAAGGGAGGAGCACACTCTGAATTTTTTTTTCTCTTTTTTTTGCACTTTTTTTTCCTCTTTTTTTTTGCACCGCAACAAATTTTTTTCGAAAAAGTCTACAAATGGTCTAAAAACTGCCTAGCCAGAATTTTCCAGACTTAGTTTTTTTTTTGAAATTGGAACTATTTTTCTTCTGCAGATAGCTCGGAAGTTGGGGAGTCCTTCTCTGTCACGACTCGGAGTATCGCGTGATTTGGAAATCGAGAACAATGCAACAATTACTGGACTCGGACTTGGACTGGTGGCGGAGATGAATCTGGTGGAACTCGGACTGGTGGCGGAGATGAATCTGGTGGAACACGGATAGGTGGCGGATATATGTTGCAGGTGAACTCGGATTGGCGTGATGGCGGCGGATATGTGGTGGCATATATGGATTCGGATTGGCGGTGAATATGTGGTGGTGGTATATGGCAACGGCGACGATTATGATGCGGTGGTGATATATGGCAGCGGCGACGTGACAACCTGTGAACAGAACTCGAAACTCTAAAAGACTAGACGCTAAGACCAGCAACTGGACACGACGATGCAACCGCAAATTCAACAAAGCAAATACAGAAAAGATTATGCAAGGCTCAGATTGGTTCGGATGGGATGAACTAACCCTAATTTTTTTTTGGCTTTTTCGTGGACTATAGGTATGAAGAACAGATTCGATCTAAACTACGAAAAACTGTAAAATCTCACCGAGCAACCTGGAAATCTGATACCACTTGTGATGAGGACATCAATACAATTGTTACACCCACAGCCCCTGCTGCTATACATACTGGACCAATTACTAGAGCTCGTGCACGCCAACTAAATTACCAGGTACTTTCGTTTCTTGGTAATGATTCTAATGTTCATGAGAATATGATGCTGCCTAAATTGGATACATTTGTTTTGCTTACAAATGAAGGGCCTAGCTTGGAGAAGGATGAACATTGGAGCAAGAACAAGCATGGAGATGATGGCATGCGCAAGGGGAACAAGAACGGAGTTACAAGTGATGATTTCAGGACTTTGAAGCCACCATAATGGGTGCATGAAGCCTTGGACGAAATATACAAGATGCCACTTCATAAATTTCGTCCCGAGGCTATTTTAGGTGCTGCGTCACCTTATTATTGGGCCAGGCCCATGTAATTTCGAAATACATAAGTATAGGCTATTTTTAGAGTCCGTATGTGTGGGGAAACAAGAGATAGGGTTGATTTCGGACTCCTCCACCAAGGGCCACGAAATTCCCCCCTCTTCCTCCATATATACAGCCCTTAGGGCATCGTTTAGACTTTGGGATTTGTTTAGTTAAAAGTTAGCCATTGCAACTTCGTGTACTTCGTTTGTGTCCAACGACCAGACCAAGACCGCTTACGGATCCCCACCTTTATCAATACTTCATATATACTCGCAATATTCGGATTGCTTTTATCATATTCTTGCTTGTTCTTCGATTGCTTGCAGGAATAGACCTTCGTGGTCAGGTTGATTGTGCTCCGGCGTGGTCAATAACCTCTCGGAGTTGGTTTAGCGATTGCTAAGGCACAACGTCGTGCACGTTTGTAGTCGGATCGTCAAAGTCATCTCCACCAAATCGATAGTTATCATCTCATCAAAAGATCGGGACACCTCGCCTCTATCAAGTGGTATCAGATTTCCAGGTTGCTCGGTGAGATTTTACAGTTTTTCGTAGTTTAGATCGAGTCTGTTCTTCATACCTATAGTCCACGAAAAAGCCACAAAAAAAAATTAGGGTTAGTTCATCATATCCGAACCAATCTGAGCCTTGCATAATCTTTTTAGGGTTTTGCTTTGTTGAATTTGCGGTTGCATCGTCGTGTCTAGTTGCTGGTCTTAGAGTCTAGTCTTTTAGAGTTTCGAGTTCTGGTCATAAGTTGTCACGCAGCCGCCGCACCATCATCATCGCCCCTGCCATCTACCACCACCGCTCCAAATCCGTATCCATATACCACCACCAATCCGTGCCCATATACCACCACCGATCCATATCCATATACTACCACCGCTACCACCACCGCTGCCATATACCACCACCATATATCCACCACCAATCCGAGTTCCTTGCTTATTAGGTTTGTTTTCGGGATCCATCTAGATTCCGATTCGTGTTTCCTTGCCGGAGTAGGTTTCGGAAAAAAAAAAGAGTCGGGTAGCCACGCTCCGTTTAGGCCCAAAATTTTTCGAAAACGCATTTTTCGAAAAAAATTCTGGCTATCCTATTTTTAGGTGTTTCTGAGTGTTTTGAGACAGGTGCCATTATAGGAAGTTTTTTTTGACCCGTTTCCAGTTTTTGGGTCCGGGCAGTCGAAAAAAAAAAATTGGTCGAAAAATTTCGTGCCCATCCTGTCAGTTTGAGCTAGGAAGAGTTTTGAGACACTCGCCATTATAGTGATTTTTCGCACAAAAAAAAAGCAGCGCAAAAAAAAAGAGCGCAAAAAAAAGAGCGAAAAAAAAATTCAGAGTGTGCTTTTCCCTTGTTTACGTGCCGCGCCGTGATTTTGTTGGTGTTCTAGGCTCGCGTCTCTAGCACAGTCTAGCCTAGGACCAGCACAGTACCGTCGTTGAGCGGTTATTCAACTTTGCATCTCTGAATTGATTATTGCTGACCCTTTTTGCTACCATACTATAAGCCTTCCCAGCTCCACATACATCTACGTCGTGTGTTCGACTCTCCCTGGTAATCGCTCTATCCAAGCTTTGAGAGTTTTTGACTACAACGGTTGCCGATCACCGCCTGCTGCTGGGTAAGAACTGGTAAGAATTTGAGATTTGCTTGACGGATTTGTGATACACCACCACCACTTCTTAGTAGTCTGTAGGATCATATTCTTGTGTGTTTCTATTGCTGCTAACCATGCCAGGATCACAAGCCGACGAGATTGACTGGGAGAATTTATCGAACAAGGAGCTTCATGATAAGTTTTAGCAAATGATGACTGAACAGGTGCAAGATGTGCTGAACAATTTTGAAGAGGCCATGGAGAAGATCACTGGCCTTGAGAAGACGTTCGAAACAAAGCTCGATAACAGATTTAATGAATTGCTCGCGCGTCTTCCACCACCACCACCCGCTGCACCTAACGCACCTCTCCAACAACAACAACAACGACTACCTCCACGTCGCGAAATAGACCTTCGCCGAGCGAGCCGTGTTCCTCTTGCATTTGGCCAAACTGTTGGTGCTGCTGTTGATACTTCTGTGGCTCCTGCTACTGCTGTTGCTGGTACCCAGGAGGATGATGAGTATGCGGGCGATTATGAGGATGAGGTTGATCAAAATCAGATCTACGAGCAGCCACCAGCACCACCACCAGCAGGTCGACCTCAGGTATATATTCGTAATGGTAGGCCTGCACCACCACCTCAGGTACGAGATGATGTCCATATTCCTAAACTGAAATTGAATATTCCACCATTTGAGGGTAGATATGTTCCTGATATATATCTTACTTGGGAGTTAGAAACTGAACAACGATTTACATGTTTACAATATCCTGAGGAGAGACGAGTTGCTGCTGCTGTTTGTGCTTTCACTAGTTTTGCATGTGTATGGTGGTCTGAACATTGTAGATTGTATCCTATTCCAACTACTTGGGCCGCTTTGAAAACTGCTATGCGTATGCGTTGGGTTCCACCATATTATCAACGTGAATTGCTTCAAAAATTACAGCGCTTAAGACAAGGAAAAAATTCTGTAGAAGAATATTATCAGGAATTACAAACTGGCATGATTAGATGTGGTATTGTTGAGGAGAATGAAGCTATGCTTGCACGTTTTCTGGGTGGATTAAATAGAGAGATTCAGACCATTCTAGACTATAAGGAGTATACTAATATCACTCGTTTATTCCATCTTGCTTGTAAAGCTGAACGTGAAGTGCAGGATCGACAAGCATTGGGGCGAACTAACTTTTCTGCAGGACGACCTTCATCATGGACACCACGTGCATCTTCTACTTCAACTGCACCAGCACCTCCATCCGGTGCCACCTCCAGCCGTGATACAAGAAAACAGGCACAACCACCATTATCTGCCAAGAGCGCACCTGCGGGGCCTGCACAGCGTTCTTCTTCTTCCATGGCATCAACAGGGCACACAAGTGATATTATTTGTCGTTGTTGTAAGGGAGGAGGTCATTATGCGAGGGAATGCAAATCTCCGCGTGTGATGATTGCTACCGCGGATGGTGGATATGAGTCCGCTAGTGACTATGATGAGGAGACATTGGCTCTTATTACACGTGAAGAACATGGTGGAGATGATTCTGATCATGAGACACAATACATGGCTCCTGAAGACGCTGACAGGTATGAATGTTTAGTTGCTCAACGTGTTTTGAGTGTGCAGGTCACACAAGCTGAGCAAAATCAGAGGCACAATTTGTTCCATACCAAGGGAGTTGTGAAGGAACGTTCTGTGCGCGTCATAATAGACGGAGGGAGCTGCAACAACTTGGCTAGCATGGAGATGGTGGAGAAGCTTTCTGATGAGGACATGGCTACCTTGGATATGACCAAAAATATTGCATATATGCATATTTGTCAGGTGATTTCTAGTGCAAACTATTCAATAATCTATTTATGTTATCCAGAACAAAAATACTTCACACACTTTTGTGTTTTGTCTAATTGCAGGTGTATGGGACATTTGTACAATCCACATATGAAGATAAGGAAGAAAGAGATGTTTATTTGCTGTCCAAAAAGTTCTCTCACGTCACTTTTGGCCCAAGAGAAGATAGAGTCCAAGTCTCTCACGTTCTGGATTCAGATTCGGACTGCACAGACACACCTGACTCAAAACGCACACAAGTTTTTCATACGGACTCCGAATTGGGTGATTCTTTTTTTGTTGGAAACTAGATTTCGTGCACTTTCCAACCCAATTGGAATCACCTTCAAATTCGTCCGGAGCGTTGAGTCGTGGACGAAACAATCTGATGCTGCAGCAGAATCCGAGTCAAACTACAAGTCCAAAGGTGTTACATCACCTCCACTTGGGCCCATTGGCCTTGTACGACCTAGATTTAGTTTTAGGCTGCCTTGGGACGTCCTCCCACCTCCTTGGCCGCCACCCCTTGCTCCTATATAAGTAGATCCATCTAGTAGCTTTTCCTTGGGATTTGTTTAGTTAAAAGTTAGCCATTGCAACTTCGTGTACTTCGTTTGTGTCCAACGACCAGACCAAGACCGCTTCCGGATCCCCACCATTATCAATACTTCATATATATTTGCAATATTCAGATTGCTTTATCATATTCTTGCTCGTTCTTCGATTGCTTGCAGGAATAGACCTTCGTGGTCAGGCTGACCGTGCTTCCAGCATCGTGAGTAACCTCAGGAGATTGGTTTAGCGATTGCTAAGGCGCAACGTCGTGCACGTTTGTAGTCGGATCGTCAAAGTCGTCTCCACCAAATCGATAGTTATCATCTCATCGAAAGATCGGGACCCTCGCCTCTATCAAGCGGCGGCGTGACAACTTAGTGTTCTAGGCTCGCGTCTCTAGCACAGTCTAGCCTAGGACCAGCACAGTACCGTCGTTGAGCGTTTATTCAACTTTGCATCTCTGAATTGATTATTGCTGACCCTTTTTGCTACCATATTATAAGCCTTCCCAGCTCCACATACATCTACGTCGTGCGTTTGACTCTCCCTGGTAATCGCTCTATCCAAGCTTTGAGAGTTTTTGACTACAACGGTTGCCGATCACCGCCTGCTGCTGGGTAAGAACTGGTAAGAATTTGAGATTTGCTTGACGGATTTGTGACACCCACCACCACCACTTGTTCGTAGTCTGTAGGATCATATTCTTGTGTGTTTCTATTGCTGCTAACCATGCCAGGATCACAAGCCGACGAGATTGACTGGGAGAATTTATCGAACAAGGAGCTTCATGATAAGTTTCAGCAAATGATGACTGAACAGGTGCAAGATGTGCTGAACAATTTTGAAGAGGCCATGGAGAAGATCACTGGCTTTGAGAAGACGTTCGAAACAAAGCTCGATAACAAGTTTAATGAATTGCTGGCGCGTCTTCCACCACCACCACCCGCTGCAGCTAACGCACCTCTCCAACAACAACAACAACAACGACTACCTCCACGTCGCGAAGCAGACCTCCGCCGAGCAAGCCGTGTTCCTCTTGCGTTTGGCCAAACTGTTGGTGCTGCTGTTGATACTTCTGTGGCTCCTACTGCTGATGCGGAGGAGGATGATTATGTGGGAGACTATGAGGATGAGGTTGATCAAAATCAACACTATGTGCAGCCACCTGTACCACCACCAGCAGGTCGACCTCAGGTATATATTCGTAATGGTAGGCCTGCACCACCACCTCAGGTACGAGATGATGTCCATATTCCTAAACTGAAATTGAATATTCCACCATTTGAGGGTAGATATGTTCCTGATATATATCTTACTTGGGAGTTAGAAACTGAACAACGATTTACATGTTTACAATATCCTGAGGAGAGACGAGTTGCTGCTGCTGTTTGTGCTTTCACTAGTTTTGCATGTGTATGGTGGTCTGAACATTGTAGATTGTATCCTATTCCAACTACTTGGGCTGCTTTGAAAACTGCTATGCGTACGCGTTGGGTTCCACCATATTATCAACGTGAATTGCTTCAAAAATTGCAGCGTTTAAGACAAGGAAAAAATTCTGTAGAAGAATATTATCAGGAATTACAAACTGGCATGATTAGATGTGGTATTGTTGAGGAGAATGAAGCTATGCTTGCACGTTTTCTGGGTGGATTAAATAGAGAGATTCAGACCATTCTAGACTATAAGGAGTATACTAATATCACTCGTTTATTCCATCTTGCTTGTAAAGCTGAACGTGAAGTGCAGGATCGACAAGCATTGGGGCGAACTAACTTTTCTGCAGGCCGATCTTCATCATGGACACCACGTGCATCTTCTACTTCAACTGCACCAGCACCTCCATCTGGTGCCACCTCCAGCCGTGATACAAGAAAACAGGCACACCCACCATTATCTGCCAAGAGCGCACCTGCGGGGCCTACACAGCGTTCTTCTTCTTCCATGGCATCAACAGGGCACACAAGTGATATTATTTGTCGTCGTTGTAAGGGAGGAGGTCATTATGCGAGAGAATGCAAATCTCCACGTGTGATGATTGCTACCGCGGATGGTGGATATGAGTCCGCTAGTGACTATGATGAGGAGACTTTGGCTCTTATTACACGTGAAGAACATGGTGGAGATGATTCTGATCATGAGACGCAATACATGGCTCCTGAAGACGCTGACAGGTATGAATGTTTAGTTGCTCAACGTGTTTTGAGTGTGCAGGTCACACAAGCTGAGCAAAATCAGAGGCACAATTTGTTCCATACCAAGGGAGTTGTGAAGGAACGTTCTGTGCGCGTCATAATAGACGGAGGGAGCTGCAACAACTTGGCTAGCATGGAGATGGTGGAGAAGCTTTCTCTCACCACAATACCACATCCACATCCTTACTACATCCAATGGTTCAACAACAGCGGCAAGGTTAAGGTAACACGTACTGTTCGTGTGCATTTTAGTATCTCTACATATGCTGATTATGTTGATTGTGATGTGGTACCTATGCAAGCATGTTCCTTATTACTTGGTAGACCATGGCAATTTGATAAAAATTCTGTACACCATGGTAGAAACAATCACTATACTCTTGTTCATAAGGATAAAAATATTACTTTGCTTCCTATGACTCCTGATTCCATTTTGAAAGATGATATTAATAGAGCTAATAAAGCAAAACAGGAGACGAATAAGAGTGAAAATCAGATTGTGGCAAAAGAATTTGAGCAAAAAATGAAGCCTAACAATAAACCATCTAGTGTTGCTTCTGAAATTAAATTGAAAAGTGCATGTTTATTTGCCACCAAATCTGATATTGATGAGCTAGATTTCAGCAAATCTGTTTGCTATGCTTTTGTGTGCAAAGAGGCATTATTTTCATTCGAGGACGTGCCTTCCTCTTTGCCTCCTGCTGTCACTAACATTTTGCAGGAGTTCGCTGACGTCTTTCCACAAGACGTGCCAGCGGGATTACCGCCTATTCGAGGGATTGAGCATCAGATTGACTTAATTCCCGGTGCTTCACTGCCAAACCGTGCACCATACCGTACCAATCCAGAGGAGACGAAGGAGATTATGCGCCAAGTACAAGAGCTTCTCGACAAAGGTTATATACGCGAATCCCTTAGTCCTTGTGCTGTTCCTATTATTCTAGTGCCGAAAAAGGATGGTACATCACGTATGTGTGTTGATTGTAGAGGCATTAATAATATTACTATTCGTTATCGTCATCCTATTCCTAGGCTAGATGATATGCTTGATGAATTGAGTGGCTCTACAATATTTTCCAAAGTTGATTTGCGTAGTGGATACCATCAAATTCGTATGAAATTGGGAGATGAATGGAAAACAGCATTTAAAACTAAGTTTGGATTATATGAGTGGTTAGTCATGCCTTTTGGGTTAACTAATGCGCCTAGTACTTTCATGAGACTAATGAACGAAGTTTTACGTGCTTTCATTGGACGATTTGTGGTAGTCTATTTTGATGATATACTGATTTATAGCAGATCTTTGGAAGAACATTTGGAACATTTACGTGATGTTTTTATTGCTCTACGTGATGCACGTTTGTTTGGTAACCTTGGGAAGTGCACCTTTTGCACCGACCGAGTATCTTTTCTTGGCTATGTTGTTACTCCACAGGGAATTGAAGTTGACAAAGCCAAGATTGAAGCTATTGAGAGTTGGCCGCAGCCCAAAACGGTCACACAAGTGAGGAGTTTTCTTGGCCTCGCTGGATTCTATAGGCGTTTTGTGAGAGATTTCAGCACCATTGTTGCACCTCTCAACGAGCTTACAAAGAAGGATGTGCCATTTGTTTGGGGTACCGCACAGGAAGAAGCCTTCACGGTATTGAAAGATAAGTTGACACATGCTCCTTTACTCCAACTTCCTGATTTTAATAAGTGATAGAGGCAAAGGTGTCCCGTCTTTCGATGAGATGGTGGATTTCGCTTTGGTGGAAGTCGACTTTGACGATCCGACTACGAACGTGCGAGGACGTCGCGCCTTAGCAATCGCTAAACCAACTCCGAGAGGTTATTGACCACGCCGGAGCACGATCAACCTGACCACGAGGGTCTGTTTCCTGCGAGCAAACGAAGAACAAGCAAGAAACTGAGATTGCAATTTGGATATTGCGAATATAAGATGAAAGCTTTATTGATCAAGGTGGGGTTCTGTGACGCCTTTGTCTGGTCGTTGAACACAAACGAAGTACGCGAAGTTGCAGCTATGGCGAACTTTTAATCTAAACAAAACCCAAAGTCTAAACGATGCCCTAAGGGCTGTATATATGGAGGAAGAGGGGGGAATTTCGTGGCCCTTGGTGGAGGGGTCCGAAATCAACCCTATCTCTTGTTTCCCCACACATACGGACTCTAAAAATACCCTATACTTATGTATTTCGAAATTACATGGGCCTGGCCCAATAATAAGGTGACGCAGCACCTAAAATAGCCTCGGGACGAAATTTATGAAGTGGCATCTTGTATATTTCGTCCAAGGCTTCATGCACCCATTATGGTGGCTTCAAAGTCCTGAAATCATCACTTGTAACTCCGTTCTTGTTCCCCTTGCGCATGCCATCATCTCCATGCTTGTTCTTGCTCCAATGTTCATCCTTCTCCAAGCTAGGCCCTTCATTTGTAAGCAAAACAAATGTATCCAATTTAGGCAGCATCATATTCTCATGAACATTAGAATCATTACCAAGAAACGAAAGTACCTGGTAATTTAGTTGGCGTGCACGAGCTCTAGTAATTGGTCCAGTATGTATAGCAGCAGGGGCTGTGGGTGTAACAATTGTATTGATGTCCTCATCAACCTCCCCTTCTTGAAATGAAGTCGTCCTCGACGGAAGTCCATCTTCCTCACCCAAATAAGGCTTCAAATCTGCAATGTTAAAAGTGGGACTAACCCCAAATTCTGCAGGCAGCTCAAGTTTATATGCATTATCATTTATTTTCTCTAACACCTTAAAGGGACCATCAGCACGTGGCATTAGCTTTGATTTGCGCAAATCAGGAAATCTATCCTTACGCAAATGTAACCAAACAAGATCTCCAGGTGCAAACACAACATGTTTTCTACCCTTATCTCCAGCAAGTTTATATTTAGCATTCATACGCTCAATGTTTTCCTTAGTTAACTCATGCATTTTTAAAATCAATTCAGCACGTTGTTTAGCATCAAAATTAACCTTCTCCGAAGATGAAAGAGGCAAGAAATCAATAGGTGCACGAGGTAGGAAACCATACACAACTTCAAAAGGGCACATCTTAGTAGTAGAATGCAATGAACGATTATAAGCAAATTCAATATGAGGCAAGCATTCCTCCCACATTTTCTTATTATTCTTCAAAACAGCCCTAAGCATAGTAGACAACGTTCTATTGACTACTTCAGTTTGTCCATCAGTTTGGGGGTGACAAGTAGTACTAAAAAGCAGTTTAGTCCCCAACTTAGCCCATAAACATCTCCAAAAGTGGCTAAGAAATTTAGTATCACGATCTGAAACAATAGTATTTGGCACACCATGCAAGCGAATAATTTCACGAAAGAACAAATCAGCAACATTAACAGCATCATCGCTTTTATGACATGGTATAAAGTGTGCCATTTTCGAGAATCTATCCACGACAACAAATATGTTATCCCTCCCCTTCTTTGTTCGAGGTAAACCTAAAACAAAGTCCATAGATATATCCTGATAGAGGCAAAGGTGTCCCGTCTTTCGATGAGATGATGGATATCGCTTTGGTGGAAGTCGACTTTGACGATCCGACTACGAACGTGCGAGGACGTCGCGCCTTAGCAATCGCTAAACCAACTCCGAGAGGTTATTGACCACGCCGGAGCACGATCAACCTGACCACGAGGGTCTGTTTCCTGCGAGCAAACGAAGAACAAGCAAGAAACTAAGATTGCAATCTGGATATTGCGAATATAAGATGAAAGCTTTATTGATCAAGGTGGGGTTCTGTGACGCCTTTGTCTGGTCGTTGAACACAAACGAAGTACGCGAAGTTGCAGCTATGGCGAACTTTTAATCTAAACAAAACCCAAAGTCTAAACGATGCCCTAAGGGCTGTATATATGGAGGAAGAGGGGGGAATTTCGTGGCCCTTGGTGGAGCAGTCCGAAATCAACCCTATCTCTTGTTTCCCCACACATATGGACTCTAAAAATAGCCTATACTTATGTATTTCGAAATTACATGGGCCTGGCCCAATAATAAGGTGACGCAGCACCTAAAATAGCCTCGGGACGAAATTTATGAAGTGGCATCTTGTATATTTCGTCCAAGGCTTCATGCACCCATTATGGTGGCTTCAAAGTCCTGAAATCATCACTTGTAACTCCGTTCTTGTTCCCCTTGCGCATGCCATCATCTCCATGCTTGTTCTTGCTCCAATGTTCATCCTTCTCCAAGCTAGGCCCTTCATTTGTAAGCAAAACAAATGTATCCAATTTAGGCAGCATCATATTCTCATGAACATTAGAATCATTACCAAGAAACGAAAGTACCTGGTAATTTAGTTGGCGTGCACGAGCTCTAGTAATTGGTCCAGTATGTATAGCAGCAGGGGCTGTGGGTGTAACAATTGTATTGATGTCCTCATCAAAAACATTGAGCGTATGAATGCTAAATATAAACTTGCTGGAGATAAGGGTAGAAAACATGTTGTGTTTGCACCTGGAGATCTTGTTTGGTTACATTTGCGTAAGGATAGATTTCCTGATTTGCGCAAATCAAAGTTAATGCCACGTGCTGATGGTCCCTTTAAGGTGTTAGAGAAAATAAATGATAATGCATATAAACTTGAGCTGCCTGCAAATTTTGGGGTTAGTCCCACTTTTAACATTCCAGATTTGAAGCCTTATTTGGGTGAGGAAGATGAACTTCCGTCGAGGACGACTTCATTTCAAGAAGGGGAGGATGATGAGGACATCAATACAATTGTTACACCCACAGCCCCTGCTGCTATACATACTGGACCAATTACTAGAGCTCGTGCACGCCAACTAAATTACCAGGTACTTTCGTTTCTTGGTAATGATTCTAATGTTCATGAGAATATGATGCTGCCTAAATTGGATACATTTGTTTTGCTTACAAATGAAGGGCCTAGCTTGGAGAAGGATGAACATTGGAGCAAGAACAAGCATGGAGATGATGGCATGCGCAAGGGGAACAATAACGGAGTTACAAGTGATGATTTCAGGACTTTGAAGCCACCATAATGGGTGCATGAAGCCTTGGACGAAATATACAAGATGCCACTTCATAAATTTCGTCCCGAGGCTATTTTAGGTGCTGCGTCACCTTATTATTGGGCCAGGCCCATGTAATTTCGAAATACATAAGTATAGGCTATTTTTAGAGTCCGTATGTGTGGGGGAAACAAGAGATAGGGTTGATTTCGGACCCCTCCACCAAGGGCCACGAAATTCCCCCCTCTTCCTCCATATATACAGCCCTTAGGGCATCGTTTAGACTTTGGGTTTTGTTTAGATTAAAAGTTCGCCATAGCTGCAACTTCGCGTACTTCGTTTGTGTTCAACGACCAGACAAAGGCGTCACAGAACCCCACCTTGATCAATAAAGCTTTCATCTTATATTCGCAATATCCAGATTGCAATCTTAGTTTCTTGCTTGTTCTTCGTTTGCTCGCAGGAAACAGACCCTCGTGGTCAGGTTGATCGTGCTCCGGCGTGGTCAATAACCTCTCGGAGTTGGTTTAGCGATTGCTAAGGCGCGACGTCCTCGCACGTTCGTAGTCGGATCGTCAAAGTCGACTTCCACCAAAGCGATATCCATCATCTCATCGAAAGATCGGGACCCTCGCCTCTATCAGCCTCGGGACGAAATTTATGAAGTGGCATCTTGTATATTTCGTCCATGGCTTCATGCACCCATTATGGTGGCTTCGAAGTCCTGAAATCATCACTTGTAACTCCGTTCTTGTTCCCCTTGCGCATGGCATCATCTCCATGCTTGTTCTTTGATAGAGGCGGAGGTGTCCCGTCTTTCGATGAGATGATGGATATCGCTTTGGTGGAATTCGACTTTGACGATCCGACTACGAACGTGCGAGGACGTCGCACCTTAGCAATCGCTAAACCAACTCCGAGAGGTTATTGACCACGCCGGAGCACGATCAACCTGACCACGAGGGTCTGTTTCCTGCGAGCAAATGAAGAACATGCAAGAAACTAAGATTGCAATCTGGATATTGCGAATATAAGATGAAAGCTTTATTGATCAAGGTGGGGTTCTGTGACGCCTTTGTCTGGTCGTTGAACACAAACGAAGTACGCGAAGTTGCAGCTATGGCGAACTTTTAATCTAAACAAAACCCAAAGTCTAAACGATGCCCTAAGGGCTGTATATATGCAGGAAGAGGGGGGAATTTCGTGGCCCTTGGTGGAGGGGTCCGAAATCAACCCTATCTCTTGTTTCCCCACACATACGGACTCTAAAAATAGCCTATACTTATGTATTTCGAAATTACATGGGCCTGGCCCAATAATAAGGTGACGCAGCACCTAAAATAGCCTCGGGACGAAATTTATGAAGTGGCATCTTGTATATTTCGTCCAAGGCTTCATGCGCCCATTATGGTGGCTTCAAAGTCCTGAAATCATCACTTGTAACTCCGTTCTTGTTCCCCTTGCGCATGCCATCATCTCCATGCTTGTTCTTGCTCCAATGTTCATCCTTCTCCAAGCTAGGCCCTTCATTTGTAAGCAAAACAAATGTATCCAATTTAGGCAGCATCATATTCTCATGAACATTAGAATCATTATCAAGAAACGAAAGTACCTGGTAATTTAGTTGGCGTGCACGAGCTCTAGTAATTGGTCCAGTATGTATAGCAGCAGGGGCTGTGGGTGTAACAATTGTATTGATGTCCTCATCATACAGACTACGAACAAGTGGTGGTGGTGGGTGTCACAAATCCGTCAAGCAAAACTCAAATTCTTACCAGTTCTTACCCAGCAACAGGCGGTGATCGGCAACCGTTGTAGTCAAAACTCTCAAAGCTTGGATAGAGCGATTACCAGGGAGAGTCAAACGCACGACGTAGATGTATGTGGAGCTGGGAAGGCTTATAATATGGTAGCAAAAAGGGTCAGCAATAATCAATTCAGAGATGCAATGTTGAATAAACGCTCAACGACGGTACTGTGCTGGTCCTAGGCTAGACTGTGCTAGAGACGCGAGCCTAGAACACCAACAAAATCACGGCGCGGCACGTAAGCAAGGGAGGAGCACACTCTGAATTTTTTTTTCTCTTTTTTTTGCACTTTTTTTTCCTCTTTTTTTTTGCTCCGCAACAAATTTTTTTCGAAAAAGTCTACAAATGGTCTAAAAACTGCCTAGCCAGAATTTTCTAGACTTAGTTTTTTTTTTGAAATTGGAACTATTTTTCTTCTGCGGATAGCTCGGAAGTTGGGGAGTCCTTCTCTGTCACGACTCGGAGTATCGCGTGATTTGGAAATCGAGAACAATGCAACAATTACTGGACTCGGACTAGGACTGGTGGCGGAGATGAATCTGGTGGAACTCGGACTGGTGGCAGAGATGAATCTGGTGGAACACGGTTAGGTGGCGGATATATGTTGCAGGTGAACTCGGATTGGCGTGATGGTGGCGGATATGTGGTGGCGTATATGGATTCGGATTGGCGGTGAATATGTGGTGGTGGTATATGGCAACAGCGATGATTATGATGCGGTGGTGATATATGGCAGCGGCGACGTGACAACCTGTGAACAGAACTCGAAACTCTAAAAGACTAGACGCTAAGACCAGCAACTGGACACGACGATGCAACCGCAAATTCAACAAAGCAAATACAGAAAAGATTATGCAAGGCTCAGATTGGTTCGGATGGGATGAACTAACCCTAATTTTTTTTTTGGCTTTTTCGTGGACTATAGGTATGAAGAACAGATTCGATCTAAACTACGAAAAACTGTAAAATCTCACCGAGCAACCTGGAAATCTGATACCACTTGATAGAGGCAAAGGTGTCCCGTCTTTCGATGAGATGATGGATATCGCTTTGGTGGAAGTCGACTTTGACGATCCGACTACGAACGTGCGAGGACGTCGCGCCTTAGCAATCGCTAAACCAACTCCGAGAGGTTATTGACCACGCCGGAGCACGATCAACCTGACCACGAGGGTCTGTTTCCTGCGAGCAAACGAAGAACAAGCAAGAAACTAAGATTGCAATTTGGATATTGCGAATATAAGATGAAAGCTTTATTGATCAAGGTGGGGTTCTGTGAGGCCTTTGTCTGGTCGTTGAACACAAACGAAGTACGTGAAGTTGCAGCTATGGCGAACTTTTAATCTAAACAAAACCCAAAGTCTAAACGGTGCCCTAAGGGCTGTATATATGGAGGAAGAGAGGGGGAATTTCGTGGCCCTTGGTGGAGGGGTCCAAAATCAACCCTATCTCTTGTTTCCCCACACATACGGACTCTAAAAATAGCCTATACTTATGTATTTCGAAATTACATGGGCCTGGCCCAATAAAAAGGTGACACAGCACCTATAATAGTCTCGGGACGAAATTTATGAAGTGGCATCTTGTATATTTCGTCCATGGCTTCATGCACCCATTATGGTGGCTTCGAAGTCCTGAAATCATCACTTGTAACTCCGTTCTTGTTCCCCTTGCGCATGGCATCATCTCCATGCTTGTTCTTTGATAGAGGCGGAGGTGTCCCGTCTTTCGATGAGATGATGGATATCGCTTTGGTGGAAGTCGACTTTGACGATCCGACTACGAACGTGCGAGGACGTCGCGCCTTAGCAATCGCTAAACCAACTCCGAGAGGTTATTGACCACGCCGGAGCACGATCAACCTGACCACGAGGGTCTGTTTCCTGCGAGCAAACGAAGAACAAGCAAGAAACTAAGATTGCAATCTGGATATTGCGAATATAAGATGAAAGCTTTATTGATCAAGGTGGGGTTCTGTGATGCCTTTGTCTGGTCGTTAAACACAAACGAAGTACGCGAAGTTGCAGCTATGGCGAACTTTTAATCTAAACAAAACCCAAAGTCTAAACGATGCCCTAAGGGCTGTATATATGGAGGAAGAGGGGGGAATTTCGTGGCCCTTGGTGGAGGGGTCCGAAATCAACCCTATCTCTTGTTTCCCCACACATACGGACTCTAAAAATAGCCTATACTTATGTATTTCGAAATTACATGGGCCTGGCCCAATAATAAGGTGACGCAGCACCTAAAATAGCCTCGGGACGAAATTTATGAAGTGGCATCTTGTATATTTCGTCCAAGGCTTCATGCACCCATTATGGTGGCTTCAAAGTCCTGAAATCATCACTTGTAACTCCGTTCTTGTTCCCCTTGCGCATGCCATCATCTCCATGCTTGTTCTTGCTCCAATGTTCATCCTTCTCCAAGCTAGGCCCTTCATTTGTAAGCAAAACAAATGTATCCAATTTAGGCAGCATCATATTCTCATGAACATTAGAATCATTACCAAGAAACGAAAGTACCTGGTAATTTAGTTGGCGTGCACGAGCTCTAGTAATTGGTCCAGTATGTATAGCAGCAGGGGCTGTGGGTGTAACAATTGTATTGATGTCCTCATCATTCTTGCTCCAATGTTCATCCTTCTCCAAGCTAGGCCCTTCATTTGTAAGCAAAACAAATGTATCCAATTTAGGCAGCATCATATTCTCATGAACATTAGAATCATTACCAAGAAACAAAAGTACCTGATAATTTAATTGGCGTGCGCGAGCTCTAGTAATTGGTCCCGTATATGTAGCAGTAGGGGCTGTGGGTGTAACAATGATATTGATGTCCTCATCATGTTCTTTCGTGAAATTATTCGCTTGCATGGTGTGCCAAATACTATTGTTTCAGATCGTGATACTAAATTTCTTAGCCACTTTTGGAGATGTTTATGGGCTAAGTTGGGGACTAAACTGCTTTTTAGTACTACTTGTCACCCCCAAACTGATGGACAAACTGAAGTAGTCAATAGAACGTTGTCTACTATGCTTAGGGCTGTTTTGAAGAATAATAAGAAAATGTGGGAGGAATGCTTGCCTCATATTGAATTTCCTTATAATCGTTCATTGCATTCTACTACTAAGATGTGCCCTTTTGAAGTTGTGTATGGTTTCCTACCTCGTGCACCTATTGATTTGTTGGCTCTTCCATCTTCGGAGAAGGTTAATTTTGATGCTAAACAACGTGCTGAATTTATTTTAAAAATGCATGAGTTAACTAAGGAAAACATTGAGCGTATGAATGCTAAATATAAACTTGCTGGAGATAAGGGTAGAAAACATGTTGTGTTTGCACCTGGAGATCTATTTTGGTTACATTTGCGTAAGGATAGATTTCCTTATTTGCGCAAATCAAAGTTAATGCCACGTGCTGATGGTCCCTTTAAGGTGATAGAGGCAAAGGTGTCCCGTCTTTCGATGAGATGATGGATATCGCTTTGGTGGACGTCGACTTTGACGATCCGACTACGAACGTGCAAGGACGTCGCGCCTTAGCAATCGCTAAACCAACTCCGAGAGGTTATTGACCACGCCGGAGCACGATCAACCTGACCACGAGGGTCTGTTTCCTGCGAGCAAACGAAGAACAAGCAAGAAACTAAGATTGCAATCAGGATATTGCGAATATAAGATGAAAGCTTTATTGATCAAGGTGGGGTTCTGTGACGCCTTTGTCTGGTCGTTGAACACAAACGAAGTACGTGAAGTTGCAGCTATGGCGAACTTTTAATCTATACAAAACCCAAGGAAAAAGCTACTAGATGGATTTACTTATATAGGAGCAAGGGGTGGCGGCCAAGGAGGTGGGAGGGCGTCCCAAGGCAGCCTAAAACTAACCCTAGGTCGTACAAGGCTCATGGGCCCAAGTGGAGGTGATGCAACACCTTTGGGCTTGTAGTTTGACTCGGATTCTGCTGCAACGTCAGATTGTTTCATCCGTAACTCAACGCTCCGGATGAATTTGAAGGTGAATCCAATTGGGTTGGAAAGAGCACGAAATCTAGTTTTCAACAAAAAAAGAATCATCCAATTCGGAGTCCGTACGAAAAAGTTGTTGGCATTTTGAGTCAGGTATGTCTGTGCAGTCCGAATCTGAATCCAGAACGTGAGAGACTTGAACTCTATCTTCTCTTGGCCCAAATGTGACGTGAGAGGACTTTTTGAACACAACCTAAACTTCTCCTTTTCCCTTGTCTTCATATGTGGATTGTACAAATGTCCCATACACCTGCAATTAGACAAAACACAAAAGTGTGTGAAGTATGTTTGTTCTGGATAACATAAATAGATTATTGAATAGGTTGCGTTAGAAATCACCTGACAAATATGCATGTATGCAATATTTTTGGTCGTATCCAAGGTAGTCATGTCCTCACCATCCTCCCTTTTTTGAAAATAAAGTCGTCCTCGGCATTGCTTAATCTGAAATGTGGCTAACAAAAGAGACAAGGTGTACATGTTGTATATGTATATGTCATCCATTTTAACTTCCCTTGATTTTTGCACATATGTCACATGTATACATGAGTAACTTTCATTGTTCATAAAATCTAAAGCCAAAAAATTATCACAGGAAGTAGAAGGCATGAAAATATTGGAACTCAGTTTGCACATATAAGTGAAGCTCTTGTTCTCTTCAAAAGATTGGCAATGTTCGTCATTAAACCATCCTAACTTCGATGAATAAACCTTACTTGCATCAAATTTACATGCTACAACATGCTTAAATAAGCAAACATGCAATAAGTCATTGGACACAGAATCATCATCAAGATTAGAGGTCATATCAAAATGATTAAACATTGGTTCTTTTGCATCAACAGTTAATTCAATGGGTGCACTCAAAATTGTTGATATTTCAGTTGTTTGATCACATGACGCATTCATGACAGTAACAAGAGTCTCTAAAACAGGTGGTGTGCTCAAATCAACAGGTAACTCAACACATGATGCATTCAAGTTAACTAGGCATGCTTCATTCTCATGTGAAGTTATATCATCAAGACCTTTACTGTTACCTCGCAGAGATGTAGCTGATGTAGGTACGGATGTTGACAATGTACCATACTCTTGAGATGATATCGCGCTCACAATCCGAGGTGGGGCTGCTCTAGTAGGTGCAATAGTGGAGTAACCAACCGGCGGTGGTGAGCATGAACTGGAATAGTAGTTGTTGTAGTCACCCAATGCATCCTCATGTATTTGTCTCTCAAAGGTACAAGCACGGACATACATACCAGTAATGCAACGAGGAATATACTGAAATCTTGCCTGAATATCATGGTTCAAACCACCAAAAAATTTATTCATTGTATCATCCTCAGATTCTTTTATGTCACAATGATGCATATAAGATTTGAACTCTTGGTAGTAAGCATGAACAGTGTTACTGCCTTGTTTTAATTGCTCCAATTTGCGATGCAATTCACGACGATAGTAAGGAGGAAAAAATTGTTGTCTCATTACAGCTTTCAAAACTTTCCAAGTTGTGGGTTGGTTATCAATGTTTTTCTTACAATGTACACTCCACCAAACAGAAGCAAAACCAGTAAATGCTCTAATGGTAGCTGGTACTCTCTCAAGTTCAGAAAAATCATGGTGACTAAAAACTTGTTCTACTTCAAGCTCCCAAGCTAGATAAATAGCAGGATTAAATCTACCCTCAAATGATGGTAAAGAGATAACCTGACCATATGCTTGTGTGTGTTGTCCCAACTCTCGTGATGGTGAAGATGTGTCCGTCATCCAAGAACTTCTATCTCTGGAACCTGTCATGATTAGTAGAAACAAGAACCAAAATTCGATAATAATGTTCCTATGAACTACTAGGATGTGGTTGTAAAGTGCTCATAGTAAAGCAAATATCAATATCTTACAAGTTCTTACCATGCGGCAGGTGGTGACAGACAACCAGCGGTGTCAAATAACTCCGAAGATTGTGTAAAACGATTGCCAGGGGAACGTACGTATACACGGTGTAGAAATATGTGGAGCTGGGTTGGCTATATATGGTAGCAAAAGATTAGCAATAATCAATTCAGAGATGCAATGTTGAATAAACGCTCAACGACGGCACTGTGCTGGTCCTAGGCTAGACCAAATTAGAGACGCGAGCCTAGAACACTAATGAGGTCACGTCGTAGCACAACTAGCATCAATAAAGGATATGAAGTAGCTCTGGACAGCAAGATATAAGTGAAGATCACAATAGCAATAGACCTATTTAGAAGCTGATGTTGAGGTGCCAAATACTGAACTAGCTTCTGCAACTATTTAGATGCGTCTCATCGCTAGCTTTCATTTGAGTACTCGCGGAGCTAAAACAGACTTCATATGAGGAAGTTATGCCTGTTTTACTGAACAGTGCACAAAACAGATTCCAATCCGAATTCAACTACGAGATTGAGTCTAGATAGATCCGAATTTTGTTTTTTTTTCTCCTCTCTTTTTTTTCTAATTTTTTTCTTTTCCTTTCTTTTTTTTCTCTGACTTTTTTTTTCTCTCGTTTTTTTTCTCTCTTTTTTTCTCCCTCTTTCCAAAACAAACTAGATCTCAACTATTATTATGACAATGAATGGTGGGTAGCACGTGGTGGAAATTGATGGATGGGCGGTGGACAGCGGAAGAGATAATGATGCAGCGGTGGCGTGACTAATGTGAACAGAACTCGAAACTCTAATAGAACTAGACACTAAGACCAGCAACTCGACACGATGATGCAACTGATAATTCAACTATGCAAGCAATGAAAAGAAAATTGCAAAGGCTCAGATTGGCTTGGACCAAGGATGAATAGATCTAACTCTTTTTTGTGGCTTTTTCTTGGACAATAGGTAAGAAAATAAATCTAATCTAGGAAAACTGGAAATTCTCACCGAGCAACCTGAAAACTGATACCACTTGATAGAGGCAAAGGTGTCCCGTCTTTCGATGAGATGATGGATATCGCTTTGGTGGACGTCGACTTTGACGATCCGACTACGAACGTGCGAGGACATCGCGCCTTAGCAATCGCTAAACCAACTCCGAGAGGTTATCGACCACGCCGGAGCACGATCAACCTGACCACGAGGGTCTGTTTCCTGCGAGCAAACGAAGAACAAGCAAGAAACTAAGATTGCAATCAGGATATTGCGAATATAAGATGAAAGCTTTATTGATCAAGGTGGGGTTCTGTGACGCCTTTGTCTGGTCGTTGAACACAAACGAAGTACGCGAAGTTGCAGCTATGGCGAACTTTTAATCTAAACAAAACCCAAGGAAAAAGCTACTAGATGGATTTACTTATATAGGAGCAAGGGGTGGCGGCCAAGGAGGTGGGAGGACGTCCCAAGGCAGCCTAAAACTAACCCTAGGTCGTACAAGGCTCATGGGCCCAAGTGGAGGTGATGCAACACCTTTGGGCTTGTAGTTTGACTCGGTGATAGAGGCAAAGGTGTGCCGTCTTTCGATGAGATGATGGATATCGCTTTGGTGGCAGTCGACTTTGACGATCCGACTACGAACGTGCGAGGACGCTGCGCCTTAGCAATCGCTAAACCAACTCCGAGAGGTTATTGACCACGCCGGAGCACGATCAACCTGACCACGAGGGTCTGTTTCCTGCGAGCAAACGAAGAACAAGCAAGAAACTGAGATTGCAATCTGGATATTGCGAATATAAGATGAAAGCTTTATTGATCAAGGTGGGGTTCTGTGACGCCTTTGTCTGGTCGTTGAACACAAACGAAGTACGCGAAGTTGCAGCTATGGCGAACTTTTAATCTAAACAAAACCCAAGGAAAAAGCTACTAGATGGATCTACTTATATAGGAGCAAGGGGTGGCGGCCAAGGAGGTGGGAGGAGGTCCCAAGGCAGCCTAAAACTAACCCTAGGTCGTACAAGGCTCATGGGCCCAAGTGGAGGTGATGCAACACCTTTGGGCTTGTAGTTTGACTCGGATTCTGCTGCAACATCAGATTGTTTCGTCCGTAACTCAACGCTCCGGACGAATTTGAAGGTGAATCCAATCGGGTTGGAAAGAGCATGAAATTTAGTTTCCAACAAAAAAAGTCCATATGAAAAACTTGTTGGCGTTTTGAGTCAGGTATGTCTGTGCAGTCCGAATCTGAATCCAGAACGTGAGAGACTTGGACTATCTTCTCTTGGCCCAAATGTGACGTGAGAGGACTTTTTGAACACAACCTAAACTTCTCCTTTTCCCTTGTCTTTATATGTGGATTGTACAAATGTCCCATACACCTGCAATTAGACAAAACACAAAAGTGTGTGAAGTATGTTTGTTCTGGATAACATAAATAGATTATTGAATAGGTTGCGTTAGAAATCACCTGACAAATATGCATGTATGCAATATTTTTGGTCGTATCCAAGGTAGCCATGTCCTCATCATAAGGTGTTAGAGAAAATAAATGATAATGCATATAAACTTGAGCTGCCTGCAGATTTTGGGGTTAGTCCCACTTTTAACATTGCAGATTTGAAGCCTTATTTGGGTGAGGAAGATGAACTTCCGTCGAGGACGACTTCATTTCAAGAAGGGGAGGATGATGAGGACATCAATACAATTGTTACACCCACAGCCTCTGCTGCTATACATACTGGACCAATTACTAGAGCTCGTGCACGCCAACTAAATTACCAGGTACTTTCGTTTCTTGGTAATGATTCTAATGTTCATGAGAATATGATGCTGCCTAAATTGGATACATTTGTTTTGCTTACAAATGAAGGGCCTAGCTTGGAGAAGGATGAACATTGGAGCAAGAACAAGCATGGAGATGATGGCATGCGCAAGGGGAACAAGAACGGAGTTACAAGTGATGATTTCAGGACTTTGAAGCCACCATAATGGGTGCATGAAGCCTTGGACAAAATATACAAGATGCTACTTCATAAATTTCGTCCCGAGGCTATTTTAGGTGCTGCGTCACCTTATTATTGGGCCAGGCCCATGTAATTTCGAAATACATAAGTATAGGCTATTTTTAGAGTCCGTATGTGTGGGGAAACAAGAGATAGGGTTGATTTCGGACCCCTCCACCAAGAGCCACGAAATTCCCCCCCTCTTCCTCCATATATACAGCCCTTAGGGCATCATTCAGACTTTGGGTTTTGTTTAGATTAAAAGTTCGCCATAACTGCAACTTCGCGTATTTTGTTTGTGTTCGACGACCAGACAAAGGCGTCACAGAACCCCACCTTGATCAATAAAGCTTTCATCTTATATTCGCAATATCCAGATTGCAATCTCAGTTTCTTGCTTGTTCTTCGTTTGCTTGTAGGAAACAGACCCTCGTGGTCAGGTTGATCGTGCTCCGGCGTGGTCAATAATCTCTCGGAGTTGGTTTAGCGATTGCTAAGGCGCGACGTCCTTGCACGTTCGTAGTCGGATCATCAAAGTCGACTGCCACCAAAGCGATATCCATCATCTCATTGAAAGACGGGACACCTTTGCCTCTATAACTTTGCCAAGGCAATTGCACCAGTATTGTCACAAAAGATTTTCATTTGACCCAATGCACTAGGTATGACACCTAGATCGGATATGAACTCCTTCATCTAGGCTCCTTCATTTGCTGCTTCCGAAGAAGCTATGTACTCCGCTTCACACGTAGATTCCGCCACGATGCTTTGTTTAGAACTTCTCCAACTGACAGCTCCACTGTTCAATATAAACACGTATCATGTTTGCGATTTAGAATCGTCCAGATCAGTGTCAAAGCTTGCATCGACGTAACCATTTACGACGAGCTCTTTGTCACCTCCATAAACAAGAAACATATCTGATGAGGACATGACTACCTTGGATATGACCAAAAATATTGCATATATGCATATTTGTCAGGTGATTTCTAGTGCAAACTATTCAATAATCTATTTATGTTATCCAGAACAAAAATACTTCACACACTTTTGTGTTTTGTCTAATTGCAGGTGTATGGGACATTTGTACAATCCACATATGAAGATAAGGAAGAAAGAGATGTTTATTTGCTGTCCAAAAAGTTCTCTCACGTCACTTTTGGCCCAAGAGAAGATAGAGTCCAAGTCTCTCACGTTCTGGATTCAGATTCGGACTGCACAGACATACCTGACTCAAAACGCACACATGTTTTTCATACGGACTCCGAATTGGGTGATTCTTTTTTTGTTGAAAACTAGATTTCGTGCACTTTCCAACCCAATTGGAATCACCTTCAAATTCGTCCGGAGCGTTGAGTTGTGGACGAAACAATCTGATGCTGCAGCAGAATCCGAGTCAAACTACAAGTCCAAAGGTGTTACATCACCTCCACTTGGGCCCATTGGCCTTGTACGACCTAGATTTAGTTTTAGGCTGCCTTGGGACGTCCTCCCACCTCCTTGGCCGCCACCCCTTGCTCCTATATAAGTAGATCCATCTAGTAGCTTTTTCTTGGGATTTGTTTAGTTAAAAGTTAGCCATTGCAACTTCGTGTGCTTTGTTTGTGTCCAACGACCAGACCAAGACCACTTTTCGGATCCCCACCATTATCAATACTTCATACATATTCGCGATATTCAGATTGCTTTTATCATATTCTTGCTTGTTCTTCGATTGCTTGCAGGAATAGACCTTCGTGGTCAGGTTGATCGTGCTCCGGCGTGGTCAATAACCTCTCGGAGTTGGTTTAGCGATTGCTAAGGCACAACGTCGTTGCACATTTGTAGTCGGATCGTCAAAGTCGTCTCCACCAAATCGATAGTTATCATCTCATCGAAAGATCGGGACACCCCGCCTCTATCAAGTGGTATCAGTTTTCAGGTTGCTCGGTGAGAATTTCCAGTTTTCTAAATTAGATTTATTTTCTTACCTATTGTCCAAGAAAAAGCCACACAAAAAAAAGTTAGATCTGTTGATGAGGACATGACTACCTTGGATATGACCAAAAATATTGCATATATGCATATTTGTCAGGTGATTTCTAGTGCAAACTATTCAGTAATCTATTTATGTTATCCAAAACAAAAATACTTCACACACTTCTGTGTTTTGTCTAATTGCAGGTGTATGGGACATTTGTACAATCCACATATGAAGATAAGGAAGAAAGAGATGTTTATTTGCTGTCCACAAAGTTCTCTCACGTCACTTTTGGCCCAAGAGAAGATAGAGTCCAAGTCTCTCACGTTCTGGATTCAGATTCGGACTACACAGACACACCTGACTCAAAACGCACACAAGTTTTTCATACGAACTTCGAATTGGGTGATTCTTTTTTTGTTGGAAACTAGATTTCGTGCCCTTTCCAACCCAATTGGAATCACCTTCAAATTCGTCCGGAGCATTGAGTTGTGGACGAAACAATCTGATGCTGCAGCAGAATCCGAGTCAAACTACAAGTCCAAAGGTGTTACATCACCTCCACTTGGGCCCATTGGCCTTGTACGACCTAGATTTAGTTTTAGGCTGCCTTGGGACGTCCTCCCACCTCCTTGGCCGCCACCCCTTGCTCCTATATAAGTAGATCCATCTAGTAGCTTTTCCTTGGGATTTGTTTAGCTAAAAGTTAGCCATTGCAACTTCGTGTACTTCGTTTGTGTCCAACGACCAGACCAAGACCGCTTACGGATCCCCACCATTATCAATACCTCATATATATTTGCAATATTCAGATTGCTTTATCATATTCTTGCTCGTTCTTCGATTGCTTGCAGGAATAGACCTTCGTGGTCAGGCTGACCGTGCTTCCGGCATCGTCAGTAACCTCAGGAGATTGGTTTAGCGATTGCTAAGGCGCAACGTCGTGCACGTTTGTAGTCGGATCGTCAAAGTCGTCTCCACCAAATCGATAGTTATCATCTCATCGAAAGATCGGGACACCCCGCCTCTATCAAGTGGTATCAGAGCCTTTGTCCAAGCCAGTCTGAGCCCCGCATAGTTGAATTATCGGTTGCATCGTCGTGTCGAGTTGCTGGTCTTAGTGTCTAGGTCGTTTAGAGTTTCGAGTTCTGTTCACATTAGTCACGTCGCCGCTGCATCGTTATCCCTTCCGCTGTCCACCACCCATACATCAATTTCCTCCACGTGCTACCCACCGTTCATTGTCATAATCATAGTTGAGATCGTTCCCATCTTCGCTTGATCCAATCTACATCTTATCTAGTTTGTTTTGGAAAGAGGGAGAGAGAAAAAAAGATAGAGAAAAAAAACGAGAGAAAAAAAAAGTAAAAAAAAAGTCAGAGAAAAAAAAAGAAAGGAAAAGAAAAAAAAGTGTGAGAAAAAAAAGAGAGGAGAAAAAAAAACAAAATTCGGATCTATCTAGACTCAATCTCGTAGTTGAATTCGAATTGGAATCTGTTTTGTGCACTGTTCAGTAAAACAGGCATAACTTCCTCATATGAAGTCTGTTTTAACTCCGCGAGTACTCAAATGAAAGCTAGCGATGAGACGCATCTAAATAGTTGCAGAAGCTAGTTCAGTATTTGGCACCTCAACATCAGCTTCTAAATAGGTCTACTGCTATTGTGATCTTCACTGATATCTTGCTGTCCAGGGCTACTTCATATCCTTTGTTGATGCTAGTTGTGCTACGACGTGACCTCATTAGTGTTCTAGGCTCGCGTCTCTAGTTTGGTCTAGCCTAGGACCAGCACAGTACCGTCGTTGAGCGTTTATTCAACATTGCATCTTTGAATTGATTATTGCTAATCTTTTGCTACCATATATAGCCAACCCAGCTCCACATATTTCTACACCGTGTATACGTACGCTCCCCTGGCAATCACTTTACTCAATATTCGGAGTTACTTGACACCGCTGGTTGCCGATCACTGCCTGCTGCATGGTAAGAACTTGTAAGACATTGATATTTGCTTTACTGTGAGCGTTTTACCACCACATCCTAGTAGTTATAGGAACATTATTTTTGGGTTTTGTTTCTTGTTCTACTAATCATGACAGGATCCAGAGTCAATTCATGGGCTTTGTCGATCGCGGGAGACGTGCCACCACCTTTGCAAATACCACAACCATCACGAGAGGTGCACAAACATCCAAATGCACATGATCAGGTTAATGTATCTATACCACCATTTAATGGCCGTTTTAAACCTGCTTTATATATTGAATGGGAGTTTGACATAAAAAATATATTTGCTTCCCATAATTTCAATGAACATAAAAAGGTTAAGGTTGCGGTTGGTTCTTTCACTGGTTATGCTTTGGTTTGGTGGAGTGAATATTGTCGGTTACACCCTGATTATATACCTACTACTTGGGATGATTTGAAACTTGCCATGCGACATACTTTCGTCCCTGCTTATTATACTCGTGACATGATTAAGAAGTTGCAACACTTAAAACAAGGTAGTGAAACTGTAACAAAATATTATGATGATTTATAAACTACCTTGTTGCATTCCTCTTTAGAAGAAAGTGAAGATGATTTTATGGATAGATTTTGGGGAGGATTAAACCGTGATATTCAAGAGATACTAATTCATGAAGAGTGTTATCCTATGGACCATTTGTTTCATCTTGCTTGCAAAGCTGAACAGGAAATAAAACGACGTGTTGGCCACGAGGAGAACAAGCGCACGGTGCACATTCCAAGAGTTGATATGATTGTTCCTTCAACTACTAGGCATACTATGACAACCACATCCGTTGTTGTCAGGACTACATCACCTCCACCATGTGACACATCGCCCCCGAGAGTGGCTACATCATCTGAGTTGATCATAAGAGGTAATGACAAAGGTACTGATCTTCCATCTCTACATTAGAATGATGAATGCCTTGTCAATTTGAATGCACCATCTGATGAGCTACCCACTACTTTGATCACACCACCTATTTTAGAGGACTACGTTGATAATTTGACTTTGCCATGTGATCAAACAACTGAAATACCAACAATTTTGAGTGCACCCATTGAATTAACTATTGATGCAAAAGAACCAATGTTTAATCATTTTGATATGACCTCTAATCTTGGTGATGATTCTGTGTTGAATGACTTATTGCATGTTTGCTTATTTAAGCATGTTGTAGCATGTAAATTTGATGCAAGTAAGGTTTATTCACCAATGTTGGGATGGTTTAGTGATGAACATTGTCAATCTTTTGAAATGAATAAGAGCTTCACTTATATGTGCAAACTGAGTTGCAATATTTTCATGCCTTCTACTTCTTGTGCTAATTTTTTGGCTTTAGATTTTATGAACTATGCAAGTTACTCATCTATTCATGTGTCATATATGCAAAAATCAAGGGAAGTAAAAATGGATGACATATACATATACAACATGTACACCTTGTCTCTTTTGTTAGCCACATTTCAGATTAAGCAACGCCGAGGACGGCTTTATTTTCAAGAAGGGGAGGATGATGAGGACATGACTACCTTGGATATGACCAAAAATATTGCATATATGCATATTTGTCAGGTGTATGGGACATTTGTACAATCCACATATGAAGATAAGGAAGAAAGAGATGTTTATTTGCTGTCCAAAAAGTTCTCTCACGTCACTTTTGGCCCAAGAGAAGATAGAGTCCAAGTCTCTCACGTTCTGGATTCAGATTCGGACTGCACAGACACACCTGACTCAAAACGCACACAAGTTTTTCATACGGACTCCGAATTGGGTGATTCTTTTTTTGTTGGAAACTAGATTTCGTGCACTTTCCAACCCAATTGGAATCACCTTCAAATTCGTCCGGAGCGTTGAGTTGTGGACGAAACAATCTGATGCTGCAGCAGAATCCGAGTCAAACTACAAGTCCAAAGGTGTTACATCACCTCCACTTGGGCCCATTGGCCTTGTACGACCTAGATTTAGTTTTAGGCTGCCTTGGGACGTCCTCCCACCTCCTTGGCCGCCACCCCTTGCTCCTATATAAGTAGGTCCATCTAGTAGCTTTTCGTTGGGATTTGTTTAGTTAAAAGTTAGCCATTGCAACTTCGTGTACTTCGTTTGTGTCCAACGACCAGACCAAGACCGCTTACGGATCCCCACCTTTATCAATACTTCATATATACTCGCAATATTCAGATTGCTTTTATCATATTCTTGCTTGTTCTTCGATTGCTTGCAGGAATAGACCTTCGTGGTCAGGTTGATTGTGCTCCAGCGTGGTCAATAACCTCTCGGAGTTGGTTTAGCGATTGCTAAGGCGCAACGTCGTGCACGTTTGTAGTCGGATCGTCAAAGTCGTCTCCACCAAATCGATAGTTATCATCTCATCGAAAGATCGGGACACCCCGCCTCTATCAAGTGGTATCAGTTTTCAGGTTGCTCGGTGAGAATTTCCAGTTTTCCTAGATTAGATTTACTTTCTTACCTATTGTCCAAGAAAAAGCCACAAAAAAGAGTTAGATCTATTCATCCTTGGTCCAAGCCAGTCTGAGCCTTTGCAATTTTCTTTTCATTGATTGCATAGTTGAATTATCGATTGCATCGTCGTGTCGAGTTGCTGGTCTTAGTGTCTAGTTCGTTTAGAGTTTCGAGTTCTGTTCACATTAGTCACGCCACCGCTGCATCATTATCTCTTCCGCTGTCCACCACCCATCCATCAATTTCCACCACGTGCTACCCACCATTCATTGTCATAATAATAGTTGAGATCGTTCACATCTTCACTTGATCCAATCTGCATCTTATCTAGTTTGTTTTGGAAAGAGGGAGAAAAAAAGAGAGAAAAAAACGAGAGAAAAAAAGGAAAAAAAAGTCAGAGAAAAAAAAAGGAGAGAAAGAAAAAAAAGTGTGAGGAAAAAAAAGAGAGAAGAAAAAAAACAAAAAAATCGGCACAAACTTTTTCAGAGGAAAGTTGGAGACAAAGTTGTTGATATATCCTGCTTGGCTGTTGTTTCACCTCATTATCTTCACTGCTGTTGTGATCTTCACTTATATCTTGCTGTCAAGAGCTACTTAGTATCCTTCATTGATGCTAGTTGTGCTACGCCGTGACCTCATTAGTGTTCTAGGCTCGCGTCTCTAGTCCGGTCTAGCCTAGGACCAGCACAGTACCGTCGTTGAGCGTTTATTCAACATTGCATCTTTGAATTGATTATTGCTAATCTTTTGCTACCATATATAGCCAACCCAGCTCCACATATTTCTACACCGTGTATACGTACGCTCCCCTGGCAATCGCTTTACTCAATATTCGGAGTTACTTGACACCGCTGGTTGCCGATCACCGCCTGCTGCATGGTAAGAACTTGTAAGACATTGATATTTGCTTTACTGTGAGCGTTTTACCACCACATCCTAGTAGTTATAGGAACATTATTTTTGGGTTTTGTTTTTTGTTCTACTAATCATGACAGGATCTAGAGTCAATTCATGGGCTTCGTCGATCGCGGGAGACGTGCCACCACCTTTGCAAATACCACAACCGTCACGAGAGGTGCACAAACATCCAAATGCACATGATCAGGTTAATGTATCTATACCACCATTTAATGGCCGTTTTAAACCTGCTTTATATATTGAATGGGAGTTCGACATAAAAAATATATTTGCTTCCCATAATTTCGATGAACATAAAAAGGTTAAGGTTGCGGTTGGTTCTTTCACTGGTTATGCTTTGGTTTGGTGGAGTGAATATTGTCGGTTACACCCTGATTATATACCTACTACTTGGGATGATTTGAAACTTGCCATGCGACATACTTTCGTCCCTGCTTATTATACTCGTGACATGATTAAGAAGTTGCAACACTTAAAACAAGGTAGTGAAACTGTAACAAAATATTATGATGATTTATAAACTACCTTGTTGCATTCCTCTTTAGAAGAAAGTGAAGATGATTTTATGGATAGATTTTGGGGAGGATTAAACCGTGATATTCAAGAGATACTAATTCATGAAGAGTGTTATCCTATGGACCATTTGTTTCATCTTGCTTGCAAAGCTGAACAGGAAATAAAACGACGTGTTGGCCACGAGGAGAACAAGCGCACGGTGCACATTCCAAGAGTTGATATGATTGTTCCTTCAACTACTAGGCATACTATGACAACCACATCCGTTGTTGTCAGGACTACATCACCTCCACCATGTGACACATCGCCCCCGAGAGTGGCTACATCATCTGAGTTGATCATAAGAGGTAATGACAAAGGTACTGATCTTCCATCTCTACATGAGAATGATGAATGCCTTGTCAATTTGAATGCACCATCTGATGAGCTACCCACTACTTTGATCACACCACCTATTTTTGAGGACTATGTTGATAATTTGACTTTGCCATGTGATCAAACAACTGAAATACCAACAATTTTGAGTGCACCCATTGAATTAACTATTGATGCAAAAGAACCAATGTTTAATCATTTTGATATGACCTCTAATCTTGGTGATGATTCTGTGTTGAATGACTTATTGCATGTTATTTAAGCATGTTGTAGCATGTAAATTTGATGCAAGTAAGGTTTATTCACCAATGTTGGGATGGTTTAATGATGAACATTGTCAATCTTTTGAAATGAATAAGAGCTTCACTTATATGTGCAAACTGAGTTGCAATATTTTCATGCCTTCTACTTCTTGTGCTAATTTTTTGGCTTTAGATTTTATGAACTATGCAAGTTACTCATCTATTCATGTGTCATATATGCAAAAATCAAGGGAAGTAAAAATGGATGACATATACATATACAACATGTACACCTTGTCTCTTTTGTTAGCCACATTTCAGATTAAGCAACGCCGAGGACGGCTTTATTTTCAAGAAGGGGAGGATATGAGGACATGACTACCTTGGATATGACCAAAAATATTGCATATATGCATATTTGTCAGGTGATTTCTAGTGCAAACTATTCAATAATCTATTTATGTTATCCAGAACAAAAATACTTCACACACTTCTGTGTTTTGTCAATTGCAGGTGTATGGGACATTTGTACAATCCACATATGAATATAAGGAAGAAAGAGATGTTTATTTGCTGTCCACAAAGTTCTCTCACGTCACTTTTGGCCCAAGAGAAGATAGAGTCCAAGTCTCTCACGTTCTGGATTCAGATTCGGACTGCACAGACATACCTGACTCAAAACGCACACAAGTTTTTCATACGGACTCTGAATTGGGTGATTCTTTTTTTGTTGGAAACTGGATTTCGTGCACTTTCCAACTCAATTAGAATCACCTTCAAATTCGTCCGGAGCATTGAGTTGTGGACGAAACAATCTGATGCTGCAGCAGAATCCGAGTCAAACTACAAGTCCAAAGGTGTTACATCACCTCCACTTGGGCCCATTGGCCTTGTACGACCTAGATTTAGTTTTAGGCTGCCTTGGGACGTCCTCCCACCTCCTTGGCCGCCACCCCTTGTTCCTATATAAGTAGATCCATCTAGTAGCTTTTCCTTGGGATTTGTTTAGTTAAAAGTTAGCCATTGCAACTTCGTGTACTTCGTTTGTGTCCAACGACCAGACCAAGACCGCTTACGGATCCCCACCATTATCAATACCTCATATATATTTGCAATATTCAGATTGCTTTATCATATTCTTGCTCGTTCTTCGATTGCTTGCAGGAATAGACCTTCGTGGTCAGGCTGACCGTGCTTCCGGCATCGTCAGTAACCTCAGGAGATTGGTTTAGCGATTGCTAAGGCGCAACGTCGTGCACGTTTGTAGTCGGATCGTCAAAGTCATCTCCACCAAATCGATAGTTATCATCTCATCGAAAGATCGGGACACCCCGCCTCTATCATCTGTTCATCCTTTATCCAAGCCAGTCTGAGCCTTTGCAATTTTCTATTCATTGCTTGCATAGTTGAATTATCGGTTGCATCGTCGTGTCAGTTGCTGGTCTTAGTGTCTAGTTCCTTTAGAGTTTCGAGTTCTGTTCACATTAGTCACCCCGCCGCTGCATCATTATTCCTTCCGCTGTCCACGATCCCATCTATTAATTTCCACCACGTGCTACGCACTGTTCATTGTCATAATCATAGTTGAGGTCATTCACATCTTCGCCTGATCCAATCTGCATCTTATCTAGTTTGTCTTGGAAAGAAAAAAAAAGATAGAAAAAAAAGGAAAGAAAAAAAAAGAAAAAAAAAGAAAGAAGAAAAAAAATTGGATCTATCTAGAATCAATCTCGTACCTGAATTCGGATTGGAATCTGTTTTGTGCACTGTTCAGTAAAACAGGTGTATCTTCCTCATACGAAGTCCGTTTTGGCTCCGTGAGTACTCAAATTGAAGATAGCGACGAGCCGCATCTAAATAGTTGCAGAAGCTAGTTCAATATTTCACACCTCGAAATCGGCTTCTAAATATGTCTTTTTGCCCTCCGAAGTTCGTGAACACAGCTTGTTCCAATTTTTCAGGCCAGTTTTAGAATTCTTTGACTCCTCATATCAACTCGGAATTGAGTGATTCTTTTTGCATTGGAAAGCTTGAGTTAGTAGCATTCTTTGAAAGAATTTATCAGAAAATTGTCTCAAACTTTTCAAGAGGAAAGTTGGAGAGAGAGTTGTTGTATATCCTGCTTGGCAGTTGTTTTTCATCATTATCTTCACTGCCGTTGTGATCTCCACTTATATCTTGCTGTCAAGAGCTACTTAGTATCCTTCATTGATGCTAGTTGTGCTACGCCGTGACCTTATTAGTGTTCTAGGCTCGCGTCTCTAGTCCGGTCTAGCCTAGGACCAGCACAGTACCGTCGTTGAGCATTTATTCAACATTGCATCTTTGAATTGATTATTGCTAATCTTTTGCTACCATATATAGCAAACCCAGCTCCACATATTTCTACACCGTGTATACGTACGCTCCCCTGGCAATCGCTTTACTCAATATTCGGAGTTACTTGACACCGCTGGTTGCCAATCACCGCCTGCTGCATGGTAAGAACTTGTAAGACATTGATATTTGCTTTACTGTGAGCGTTTTACCACCACATCCTAGTAGTTATAGGAACATTATTTTTGGATTTTGTTTCTTGTTCTACTAATCATGACAGGATCCAGAGTCAATTCATGGGCTTTGTCGATCGCGGGAGACGTGCCACCACCTTTGCAAATACCACAACCGTCACGAGAGGTGCACAAACATCCAAATGCACATGATCAGGTTAATGTATCTATACCACCATTTAATGGCCGTTTTAAACCTGCTTTATATATTGAATGGGAGTTCGACATAAAAAATATATTTGCTTCCCATAATTTTTGATAGAGGCGAGGGTGTCCCGATCTTTCGATGAGATGATAACTATCGATTTGGTGGAGACGACTTTGATGATCCGACGACAAACGTGCAACGACGTTGTGCCTTAGCAATCGCTAAACCAACTCCGAGAGGTTATTCACCACGCCGGAGCACGATCAACCTGACCACGAAGGTCTATTCCTGCAAGCAATCGAAGAACAAGCAAGAATATGATAAAAGCAATCTGAATATCGCGAATATGTATGAAGTATTGATAATGGTGGGGATCCGAAAAGTGGTCTTGGTCTGGTCGTTGGACACAAACGAAGCACACGAAGTTGCAATGGCTAACTTTTAACTAAACAAATCCCAAGGAAAAGCTACTAGATGGATCTACTTATATAGGAGCAAGGGGTGGCGGCCAAGGAGGTGGGAGGACATCCCAAGGCAGCCTAAAACTAAATCTAGGTCGTACAAGGCCAATGGGCCCAAGTGGAGGTGATGTAACACCTTTGGACTTGTAGTTTGACTCGGATTCTGCTGCAGAATCAGATTGTTTCGTCCACAACTCAATGCTCCGGACGAATTTGAAGGTGATTCTAATTGAGTTGGAAAGTGCACGAAATCTAGTTTCCAACAAAAAAAGAATCACCCAATTCGGAGTCCGTATGAAAAACTTGTGTGCGTTTTGAGTCAGGTATGTCTGTGCAGTCCGAATCTGAATCCAGAACGTGAGAGACTTGGACTCTATCTTCTCTTGGGCCAAAAGTGACGTGAGAGAACTTTTTGTACAGAAAATAAACATCTCTTTCTTCCTTATCTTCATATGTGGATTGTACAAATGTCCCATACACCTGCAGTTAGACAAAACACAAAAGTGTGTGAAGTATTTTTGTTCTGGATAACATAAATAGATTATTGAATAGTTTGCACTAGAAATCACCTGACAAATATGCATATATGCAATATTTTTGGTCATATCCAAGGTAGTCATGTCCTCATCATCCTCCCCTTCTTGAAAATAAAGCCGTCCTCGGCGTTGCTTAATCTGAAATGTGGCTAACAAAAGAGACAATGTGTACATGTTGTATATGTATATGTCATCCATTTTTACTTCCCTTGATTTTTGCATATATGACACATGAATAGATGAGTAACTTGCATAGTTCATAAAATCTAAAGCCAAAAAATTAGCACAAGAAGTAGAAGGCATGAAAATATTGCAACTCAGTTTGCACATATAAGTGAAGCTCTTATTCATTTCAAAAGATTGACAATGTTCATCATTAAACCATCCCAACATTGGTGAATAAACCTTACTTGCATCAAATTTACATGCTATAACATGCTTAAATAAGCAAACATGCAATAAGTCATTCAACATAGAATCATCACCAAGATTAGAGGTCATATCAAAATGATTAAACATTGGTTCTTTTGCATCAATAGTTAATTCAATGGGTGCACTCAAAATTGTTGGTATTTCAGTTGTTTGATCACATGGCAAAGTCAAATTATCAACGTAGTCCTCTAAAATAGGTGGTGTGATCAAAGTAGTGGGTAGCTCATCAGATGGTGCATTCAAATTGACAAGGCATTCATCATTCTCATGTAGAGATGGAAGATCAGTACCTTTGTCATTACCTCTTATGATCAACTCAGATGATGTAGCCACTCTCGGGGGCGATGTGTCACATGGTGGAGGTGATGTAGTCCTGACAACAACAGATTTGGTTGTCATAGTATGCCTAGTAGTTGAAGGAACAATCATATCAACTCTTGGAATGTGCACCGTGCGCTTGTTCTCCTCGTGGCCAACACGTCGTTTTATTTCCTGTTCAGCTTTGCAAGCAAGATGAAACAAATGGTCCATAGGATAACACTCTTCATGAATTAGTATCTCTTGAATATCACGGTTTAATCCTCCCCAAAATTTATCCATAAAATCATCTTCACTTTCTTCTAAAGAGGAATGCAACAAGGTAGTTTGTAAATCATCATAATATTTTGTTACAGTTTCACTACCTTGTTTTAAGTGTTGCAACTTCTTAATCATGTCACGAGTATAATAAGCAGGGACGAAAGTATGTCGCATGGCAAGTTTCAAATCATCCCAAGTAGTAGGTATATAATTAGGGTGTAACCGACAATATTCACTCCACCAAACCAAAGCATAACCAGTGATAGAACCAACCGCAACCTTAACCTTTTTATGTTCATTGAAATTATGGGAAGCAAATATATTTTTTATGTCGAACTCCCATTCAATATATAAAGCAGGTTTAAAACGGCCATTAAATGGTGGTATAGATACATTAACCTGATCATGTGCATTTGGATGTTTGTGCACCTCTCGTGACGGTTGTGGTATTTGCAAAGGTGGTGGCACGTCTCCCGCGATCGACAAAGCCCATGAATTGACTCTGAATCCTGTCATGATTAGTAGAACAAGAAACAAAACCCAAAAATAATGTTCCTATAACTACTAGGATGTGGTGGTAAAACGCTCACAGTAAAGCAAATATCAATGTCTTACAAGTTCTTACCATGCAGCAGGCGGTGATCGGCAACCAGCGGTGTCAAGTAACTCCGAATATTGAGTAAAGCGATTGCCAGTGGAGTGTACGTATACACGGTGTAGAAATATGTGGAGCTGGGTTGGCTATATATGGTAGCAAAAGATTAGCAATAATCAATTCAAAGATGCAATGTTGAATAAACGCTCAACGACGGTACTGTGCTGGTCCTAGGCTAGACCGGACTAGAGACACGAGCCTAGAACACTAATAAAGTCACGGCGTAGCACAACTAGCATCAATGAAGGATACTAAGTAGCTCTTGACAGCAAGATATAAGTGAAGATCACAACGGCAGTGAAGATAATGATGAAAAACAACTGCCAAGCAGGATATACAACAACTCTCTCTCCAACTTTCCTCTTGAAAAGTTTGATACAATTTTCTGATAAATTCTTTCAAAGAATGCTACTAACTCAAGCTTTCCAATGCAAAAAGAATCACTCAATTCCGAGTTGATATGAGGAGTCAAAGAATTCTAAAACTGGCCTGAAAAATTGGAACAAGCTGTGTTCACGAACTTCGGAGGGCAAAAAGACCTATTTAGAAGCCGATTTTGATGTGTCAAATATTAAACTAGCTTCTGCAACTATTTAGATGCGGCTCGTCGCTATCTTCAATTTGAGTACTCACGGAGCCAAAACGGACTTCGTATGAGGAAGATACACCTGTTTTACTGAACAGTGCGCAAAACAGATTCCAATCTGAATTCAGGTACGAGATTGATTCTAGATAGATCCAATTTTTTTTTTCTTCTCTCTTTTTTTTCTCACGCTTTTTCTTTTTCTTTTTCTTCTCCTTTTTTTTCTCTGACTTTTTTTTCTCTTTTTTTGTCTCTTTTTTTCTCCCTCTTTCCAAAACAAACTAGATCTCAACTATTATTATGACAATGAATGGTGGGTAGCACGTGGTGGAAATTGATGGATGGGTGGTGGACAGCGGAAGAGATAATGATGCAGCGGTGGCGTGACTAATGTGAACAGAACTCGAAACTCTAAACGAACTAGACACTAAGACCAGCAACTCGACACGACGATGCAACCGATAATTCAACTATGCAAGCAATAAAAAGAAAATTGCAAAGGCTCAGATTGGCTTGGACCAAGGATGAATAGATCTAACTCTTTTTTGTGGCTTTTTCTTGGACAATAGGTAAGAAAATAAATCTAATCTAGGAAAACTGGAAATTCTCACCGAGCAACCTGAAAACTGATACCACTTGATAGAGGCGAGGGTGTCCCGATCTTTCGATGAGATGATAACTATCGATTTGGTGGAGACGACTTGGACGATCCGACTACAAACGTGCAACGACGTTGTGCCTTAGCAATCACTAAACCAACTCCGAGAGGTTATTGACCACGCCGGAGCACGATCAACCTGACCACGAAGGTCTATTCCTGCAAGCAATCGAAGAACAAGCAAGAATATGATAAAAGCAATCTGAATATCGCGAATATGTATGAAGTATTGATAATGGTGGGGATCCGAAAAGTGGTCTTGGTCTGGTCGTTGGACACAAACGAAGCACACGAAGTTGCAATGGCTAACTTTTAACTAAACAAATCCCAAGGAAAAGCTACTAGATGGATCTACTTATATAGGAGCAAGGGGTGGCGGCCAAGGAGGTGGGAGGACATCCCAAGGCAGCCTAAAACTAAATCTAGGTCGTACAAGGCCAATGGGCCCAAGTGGAGGTGATGTAACACCTTTGGACTTGTAGTTTGACTCGGATTCTGCCGCAGCATTAGATTGTTTCGTCCACAACTCAACGCTCCGGACGAATTTGAAGGTGATTCTAATTGAGTTGGAAAGTGCACGAAATCTAGTTTCCAACAAAAAAAGAATCACCCAATTCGGAGTCCGTATGAAAAACTTGTGTGCGTTTTGAGTCAGGTATGTCTGTGCAGTCCGAATCTGAATCCAGAACGTGAGAGACTTGGACTCTATCTTCTCTTGGGCCAAAAGTGACGTGAGAGAACTTTTTGGACAGAAAATAAACATCTCTTTCTTCCTTATCTTCATATGTGGATTGTACAAATGTCCCATACACCTGCAATTAGACAAAACACAAAAGTGTGTGAAGTATTTTTGTTCTGGATAACATAAATAGATTATTGAATAGTTTGCACTAGAAATCACCTGACAAATATGCATATATGCAATATTTTTGGTCATATCCAAGGTAGTCATGTCCTCATCAATTTTGATGAACATAAAAAGGTTAAGGTTGCGGTTGGTTCTTTCACTGGTTATGCTTTGGTTTGATGGAGTGAATATTGTCGGTTACACCCTGATTATATACTTACTACTTGGGATGATTTGAAACTTGCCATGCGACATACTTTCGTCCCTGCTTATTATACTCGTGACATGATTAAGAAGTTGCAACACTTAAAACAAGGTAGTGAAACTGTAACAAAATATTATGATGATTTACAAACTACCTTGTTGCATTCCTCTTTAGAAGAAAGTGAAGATGATTTTATGGATAGATTTTGGGGAGGATTAAACCGTGATATTCAAGAAATACTAATTCATGAAGAGTGTTATCCTATGGACCATTTGTTTCATCTTGCTTGCAAAGCTGAACAGGAAATAAAATGACGTGTTGGCCACGAGGAGAACAAGCGCACGGTGCACATTCCAAGAGTTGATATGATTGTTCCTTCAACTACTCGGCATACTGTGACAACCACATCCGTTGTTGTCAGGACTACATCACCTCCACCATGTGACACATCGCCCCCGAGAGTGGCTACATCATCTGAGTTGATCATAAGAGGTAATGACAAAGGTACTGATCTTCCATCTCTACATGAGAATGAAGAATGCCTTGTCAATTTGAATGCACCATCTGATGAGCTACACACTACTTTGATCACACCACCTATTTTAGAGGACTACGTTGATAATTTGACTTTGCCATGTGATCAAATAACTGAAATACCAACAATTTTGAGTGCACCCATTGAATTAACTATTGATGCAAAAGAACCAATGTTTAATCATTTTGATATGACCTCTAATCTTGGTGATGATTCTGTGTTGAATGACTTATTGCATGTTTGCTTATTTAAGCATGTTGTAGCATGTAAATTTGATGCAAGTAAGGTTTATTCACCAATGTTGGGATGGTTTAATGATGAAGATTGTCAATCTTTTGAAATGAATAAGAGCTTCACTTATATGTGCAAACTGAGTTGCAATATTTTCATGCCTTCTACTTCTTGTGCTAATTTTTTGGCTTTAGATTTTATGAACTGTGCAAGTTACTCATCTATTCATGTGTCATATATGCAAAAATCAAGGGAAGTAACAATGGATGACATATACATATACAACATGTACACCTTGTCTCCTTTGTTAGCCACATTTCAGATTAAGCAACGCCGAGGACGACTTTATTTTCAAGAAGGGGAGGCTGATGAGGACATGACTACCTTGGATATGACCAAAAATATTGCATATATGCATATTTGTCAGGTGATTTCTAGTGCAAACTATTCAATAATCTATTTATGTTATCCAGAACAAAAATACTTCACACACTTTTGTGTTTTGTCTAATTGCAGGTGTATGGGACATTTGTACAATCCACATATGAAGATAAGGAAGAAAGATATGTTTATTTGCTGTCCAAAAAGTTCTCTCACGTCACTTTTGGCCCAAGAGAAGATAGAGTCCAAGTCTCTCACGTTCTGGATTCAGATTCGGACTGCACAGACATACCAGACTCAAAACGCACACAAGTTTTTCATACGGACTCCGAATTGGGTGATTCTTTTTTTGTTGAAAACTAGATTTCGTGCACTTTCCATCCCAATTGGAATCACCTTCAAATTCGTCCGGAGCATTGAGTTGTGGACGAAACAATCTGATGCTGCAGCAGAATCCGGGTCAAACTACAAGTCCAAAGGTGTTACATCACCTCCACTTGGGCCCATGGCCTTGTACGACCTAGATTTAGTTTTAGGCTGCCTTGGGACGTCCTCCCACCTCCTTGGCCGCCACCCCTTGCTCCTATATAAGTAGATCCATCTAGTAGCTTTTCCTTGGGATTTGTTTAGTTAAAAGTTAGCCATTGCAACTTCGTGTGCTTCGTTTGTGTCCAACGACCAGACCAAGACCACTTTTCGGATCCCCACCATTATCAATACTTCATACATATTCGCGATATTCAGATTGCTTTTATCATATTCTTGCTTGTTCTTCGATTGCTTGCAGGAATAGACCTTCGTGGTCAGGTTGATCGTGCTCCGGCGTGGTCAATAACCTCTCGGAGTTGGTTTAGCGATTGCTAAGGCACAACGTCGTTGCACGTTTGTAGTCGGATCGTCAAAGTCGTCTCCACCAAATCGATAGTTATCATCTCATCGAAAGATCGGGACACCCCGCCTCTATCAATATCCTTAGTCCTTTTTAGGTATTTCAGGATGTTCTTGACCGATGTCCAGTGATCCACTCTTGGATTACTTTGGTACCTCCCTGCTAAACTAATAGCAAAGCATACATCAGGTCTGGTACACAACATTGCATACATGATAGAGCCTATGGCTGAAGCGGGAACACTTTTCATTTTCTCTCTATCTTCTGCAGTGGTCGGGCATTGAGTCTTACTCAACTTCACACCTTGTTACACAGGCAAGAACCCTTTCTTAGCTTGATCCATTTTGAACTTCTTCAAAACTTTATCAAGGTATGTGCTTTGTGAAAGTCCATTTAAGCGTCTTGATCTATCTCTATAGATCTTGATACCCAATATATAAGTAGCTTCACCGAGGTCTTTCATTGAAAAACTCTTATTCAAATATCCTTTTATGCTATCTAGAAATTCTATATCATTTCCTGATGAGGACATCAATACAATTGTTACACCCACAGCCCCTGCTGCTATACATACTGGACCAATTACTAGAGCTCGTGCGCGCCAACTAAATTACCAGGTACTTTCGTTTCTTGGTAATGATTCTAATGTTCATGACAATATGATGCTGCCTAAATTGGATACATTTGTTTTGCTTACAAATGAAGGGCCTAGCTTGGAGAAGGATGAACATTGGAGCAAGACCAAGCATGGAGATGATGGCATGCGCAAGGGGAACAAGAACGGAGTTACAAGTGATGATTTCAGGACTTTGAAGCATAGTATAGCGACGATGCCATCATCTCCATGCTTGTTCTTGCTCCAAT
>NW_025228061.1:624629-659498 GCF_018294505.1 Triticum aestivum
TCCAAGCTAGGCCCTTCATTTGTAAGCAAAACAAATGTATCCAATTTAGGCAGCATCATATTCTCATGAACATTAGAATCATTACCAAGAAACGAAAGTACCTGGTAATTTAGTTGGCGTGCACGAGCTCTAGTAATTGGTCCAGTATGTATAGCAGCAGGGGCTGTGGGTGTAACAATTGTATTGATGTCCTCATCATCCTCCCCTTCTTGAAATGAAATCGTCCTCGACGGAAGTTCATCTTCCTCACCCAAATAAGGCTTCAAATCTGCAATGTTAAAAGTGGGACTAACCCCAAAATCTGCAGGCAGCTCAAGTTTATATGCATTATCATTTATTTTCTCTAACACCTTAAAGGGACCATCAGCACGTGGCATTAACTTTGATTTGCGCAAATCAGGAAATCTATCCTTACGCAAATGTAACCAAACAAGATCTCCAGGAGCAAACACAACATGTTTTCTACCCTTATCTCCAGCAAGTTTATATTTAGCATTCATACGCTCAATGTTTTCCTTAGTTAACTCATGCATTTTTAAAATCAATTCAGCACGTTGTTTAGCATCAAAATTAACCTTCTCCGAAGATGGAAGAGGCAACAAATCAATAGGTGCACGAGGTAGGAAACCATACACAACTTCAAAAGGGCACATCTTAGTAGTAGAATGCAATGAACGATTATAAGAAAATTCAATATGAGGCAAGCATTCCTCCCACATTTTCTTATTATTCTTCAAAACAGCCCTAAGCATAGTAGACAACGTTCTATTGACTACTTCAGTTTGTCCATCAGTTTGGGGGTGACAAGTTGATAGAGGCGGAGGTGTCCCGTCTTTCGATGAGATGGTGGATTTCGCTTTGGTGGAAGTCGACTTTGACGATCCGACTACGAACGTGCGAGGACGTCGCGCCTTAGCAATCGCTAAACCAACTCCGAGAGGTTATTGACCACGCCGGAGCACGATCAACCTGACCACGAGGGTCTGTTTCCTGCGAGCAAACGAAGAACAAGCAAGAAACTAAGATTGCAATCTGGATATTGCGAATATAAGATGAAAGCTTTATTGATCAAGGTGGGGTTCTGTGACGCCTTTGTCTGGTCGTTGAACACAAACGAAGTACGCGAAGTTGCAGCTATGGCGAACTTTTAATCTAAACAAAACCCAAAGTCTAAACGATGCCCTAAGGGCTGTATATATGGAGGAAGAGGGGGGAATTTCGTGGCCCTTGGTGGAGGGGTCCGACATCAACCCTATCTCTTGTTTCCCCACACATACGGACTCTAAAAATAGCCTATACTTATGTATTTCGAAATTACATGGGCCTGGCCCAATAATAAGGTGACGCAGCACCTAAAATAGCCTCGGGACGAAATTTATGAAGTGGCATCTTGTATATTTCGTCCAAGGCTTCATGCACCCATTATGGTGGCTTCAAAGTCCTGAAATCATCACTTGTAACTCCGTTCTTGTTCCCCTTGCGCATGCCATCATCTCCATGCTTGTTCTTGCTCCAATGTTCATCCTTCTCCAAGCTAGGCCCTTCATTTGTAAGCAAAACAAATGTATCCAATTTAGGCAGCATCATATTCTCATGAATATTAGAATCATTACCAAGAAACGAAAGTACCTGGTAATTTAGTTGGCGTGCACGAGCTCTAGTAATTGGTCCAGTATGTATAGCAGCAGGGGCTGTGGGTGTAACAATTGTATTGATGTCCTCATCAGACTTTGGCTCTTATTACACGTGAAGAACATGGTGGAGATGATTCTGATCATGAGACGCAATACATGGCTCCTGAAGACGCTGACAGGTATGAATGTTTAGTTGCTCAACGTGTTTTGAGTGTGCAGATCACACAAGCTGAGCAAAATCAGAGGCACAATTTGTTCCATACCAAGGGAGTTGTGAAGGAACGTTCTGTGCGCGTCATCATAGACGGAGGGAGCTGCAACAACTTGGCTAGCATGGAGATGGTGGAGAAGCTTTCTCTCACCACAAGACCACATCCACATCCTTACTACATCCAATGGTTCAACAACAGCGGCAAGGTTAAGGTAACACGTACTGTTCGTGTGCATTTTAGTATCTCTACATATGCTGATTATGTTGATTGTGATGTGGTACCTATGCAAGCATGTTCCTTATTACTTGGTATACCATGGCAATTTGATAAAAATTCTGTACACCATGGTAGAAACAATCACTATACTCTTGTTCATAAGGATAAAAATATTACTTTGCTTCCTATGACTCCTGATTCCATTTTGAAAGATGATATTAATAGAGCTAATAAAGCACAACAGGAGAAGAATAAGAGTGAAAATCAGATTGTGGCAAAAGAATTTGAGCAACAAATGAAGCCTAATAATAAACCATCTAGTGTTGCTTCTGAAATTAAATTGAAAAGTGCATGTTTATTTGCCACCAAATCTGATATTGATGAGCTAGATTTCAGCAAATCTGTTTGCTATGCTTTTGTGTGCAAAGAGGCATTATTTTCATTCAAGGACGTGCCTTCCTCTTTGCCTCCTGCTGTCACTAACATTTTGCAGGAGTTCGCTGACGTTTTTCCACAAGACGTGCCATCGGGATTACCGCCTATTCGAGGGATTGAGCATCAGATTGACTTAATTCCCGGTGCTTCACTGCCAAACCGTGCACCATACCGTACCAATCCAGAGGAGACGAAGGAGATTATGCGTCAAGTACAAGAGCTTCTCGACAAAGGTTATATACGCGAATCCCTTAGTCCTTGTGCTGTTCCTATTATTCTAGTGCCGAAAAAGGATGGTACATCACGTATGTGTGTTGATTGTAGAGGCATTAATAATATTACTATTCGTTATCGTCATCCTATTCCTAGGCTAGATGATATGCTTGATGAATTGAGTGGCTCTACAATATTCTCCAAAGTTGATTTGCGTAGTGGCTACCATCAAATTCGTATGAAATTGGGAGATGAATGGAAAACAGCATTTAAAACTAAGTTTGGATTATATGAGTGGTTAGTCATGCCTTTTGGGTTAACTAATGTACCTAGTACTTTCATGAGATTAATGAACGAAGTTTTACGTGCTTTCATTGGACGATTTGTGGTAGTTTACTTTGATGACATATTGATTTATAGCAGATCTTTGGAAGAACATTTGGAACATTTACGTGCTGTTTTTATTGCTCTACGTGATGCACGTTTGTTTGGTAACCTTGGGAAGTGCACCTTTTGCACCGACCGAGTATCTTTTCTTGGCTATGTTGTTACTCCACAGGGAATTGAAGTTGATAAAGCCAAGATTGAAGCTATTGAGAGTTGGCCGCAGCCCAAAACGGTCACACAAGTGAGGAGTTTTCTTGGCCTCGCTGGATTCTATAGGCGTTTTGTGAGAGATTTCAGCACCATTGCTGCACCTCTCAATGAGCTTACAAAGAAAGATGTGCCTTTTCTTTGGGGTACCGCACAGGAAGAAGCCTTCTCGGTATTAAAAGATAAGTTGACACATGCTCCTTTACTCCAACTTCCTGATTTTAATAAGACTTTTGAGCTTGAATGTGATGCTAGTGGAATTGGATTAGGCGGTGTGTTATTACAAGATGGCAAACCTGTTGATAGAGGCGGAGGTGTCCCGTCTTTCGATGAGATGGTGGATTTCGCTTTGGTGGAAGTCGACTTTGACGATCCGACTACGAACGTGCGAGGACGTCGCGCCTTAGCAATCGCTAAACCAACTCCGAGAGGTTATTGACCACGCCGGAGCACGATCAACCTGACCACGAGGGTCTGTTTCCTGCGAGCAAACGAAGAACAAGCAAGAAACTAAGATTGCAATCTGGATATTGCGAATATAAGATGAAAGCTTTATTGATCAAGGTGGGGTTCTGTGACGCCTTTGTCTGGTCGTTGAACACAAACGAAGTACGCGAAGTTGCAGCTATGGCGAACTTTTAATCTAAACAAAACCCAACGTCTAAACGATGCCCTAAGGGCTGTATATATGGAGGAAGAGGGGGAGAATTTCGTGGCCCTTGGTGGAGGGGTCCGAAATCAACCCTATCTCTTGTTTCCCCACACATACGGACTCTAAAAATAGCCTATACTTATGTATTTCGAAATTACATGGGCCTGGCCCAATAATAAGGTGACGCAGCACCTAAAATAGCCTCGGGACGAAATTTATGAAGTGGCGTCTTGTATATTTCGTCCAAGGCTTCATGCACCCATTATGGTGGCTTCAAAGTCCTGAAATCATCACTTGTAACTCCGTTCTTGTTTCCCTTGCGCATGCCATCATCTCCATGCTTGTTCTTGCTCCAATGTTCATCCTTCTCCAAGCTAGGCCCTTCATTTGTAAGCAAAACAAATGTATCCAATTTAGGCAGCATCATATTCTCATGAACATTAGAATCATTACCAAGAAACGAAAGTACCTGGTAATTTAGTTGGCGTGCACGAGCTCTAGTAATTGGTCCAGTATGTATAGCAGCAGGGACTGTGGGTGTAACAATTGTATTGATGTCCTCATCAAATCAACACACATACGTGATGTACCATCCTTTTTCGGCACTAGAATAATAGGAACAGCACAAGGACTAAGGGATTCGCGTATATAACCTTTGTCGAGAAGCTCTTGTACTTGACGCATAATCTCCTTCGTCTCCTCTGGATTGGTACGGTATGGTGCACGGTTTGGCAGTGAAGCACCGGGAATTAAGTCAATCTGATGCTCAATCCCTCGAATAGGCGGTAATCCCGGTGGCACGTCTTGTGGAAAAACGTCAGCGAACTCCTGCAAAATGTTAGTGACAGCTGGAGGCAAAGAGGAAGGCACGTCCTCGAATGAAAATAATGCCTCTTTGCACACAAAAGCATAGCAAACAGATTTGCTGAAATCTAGCTCATCAATATCAGATTTGGTGGCAAATAAACATGCACTTTTCAATTTAATTTCAGAAGCAACACTAGATGGTTTATTATTAGGCTTCATTTGTTGCTCAAATTCTTTTGCCACAATCTGATTTTCACTCTTATTCTTCTCCTGTTGTGCTTTATTAGCTCTATTAATATCATCTTTCAAAATGGAATCAGGAGTCATAGGAAGCAAAGTAATATTTTTATCCTTATGAACAAGAGTATAGTGATTGTTTCTACCATGGTGTACAGAATTTTTATCAAATTGCCATGGTCTACCAAGTAATAAGGAACATGCTTGCATAGGTACCACATCACAATCAACATAATCAGCATATGTAGAGATACTAAAATGCACACGAACAGTACGTGTTACCTTAACCTTGCCGCTGTTGTTGAACCATTGGATGTATAAGGATGTGGATGTGGTCTTGTGGTGAGAGAAAGCTTCTCCACCATCTCCATGCTAGCCAAGTTGTTGCAGCTCCCTCCGTCTATTATGACGCGCACAGAACGTTCCTTCACAACTCCCTTGGTATGGAACAAATTGTGCCTCTGATTTTGCTCAGCTTGTGTGACCTGCACACTCAAAACACGTTGAGCAACTAAACATTCATACCTGTCAGCGTCTTCAGGAGCCATGTATTGCGTCTCATGATCAGAATCATCTCCACCATGTTCTTCACGTGTAATAAGAGCCAATGTCTCCTCATCATAGTCACTAGCGGACTCATATCCACCATCCGCGGTAGCAATCATCACACGCTGAGATTTGCATTCCCTCGCATAATGACCTCCTCCCTTACAACGACGACAAATAATATCACTTGTGTGCCCTGTTGATGCCATGGAAGAAGAAGAACGCTGTGCAGGCCCCGCAGGTGCGCTCTTGGCAGATAATGGTGGTTGTGCCTGTTTTCTTGTATCACGGCTGGAGGTGGCACCGGATGGAGGTGCTGGTGCAGTTGAAGTAGAAGATGCACGCGGCGTCCATGAGGAAGATCGGCCTGCAGAAAAGTTAGTTCGCGCCAATGCTTGTCGATCCTGCACTTCACGTTCAGCTTTACAAGCAAGATGGAATAAACGAGTGATATTAGTATACTCCTTATAGTCTAGAATGGTCTGAATCTCTCTATTTAATCCACCCAGAAAACGTGCAAGCATAGCTTCATTCTCCTCAACAATACCACATCGAATCATGCCAGTTTGTAATTCCTGATAATATTCTTCTACAAAATTTTTTCCTTGTCTTAAACGCTGCAATTTTTGAAGCAATTCACGTTGATAATATGGTGGAACCCAACGCGTACGCATAGCAGTTTTCAAAGCAGCCCAAGTAGTTGGAATAGGATATAATCTACAATGTTCAGACCACCATACACATGCAAAACTAGTGAAAGCACAAACAGCATCAGCAACCCGTCTCTCCTCAGGATATTGTAAACATGTAAATCGTTGTTCAGTTTCTAACTCCCAAGTAAGATATATATCAGGAACATATCTACCCTCAAATGGTGGAATATTCAATTTCAGTTTAGGAATATGGACATCATCGCGTACCTGAGGTGGTGGTGCAGGCCTACCATTATGAATATATACCTGAGGTCGACCTGCTGGTGGTGGTGCTGGTGGCTGCACGTAGTTCGGATTTTGATCAACCTCATCCTCATAATCGCCCGCATACTCATCATCCTCCTGGGTACCAGCATCAACCAGTAGCAGGAGCCAAAGAAGCACCAACAGCAGTAGCAGCGGCACCAGAATTTTGTCCTGGCACAATAGGAACACGCTGTGCTCGTCCATACTGATTCGGAAGGGGGCGTAGTTGTTGTTGTTGCAGAGGTGCGACAGGTGCAGCCAGCGGTGGTGGTGGAAAACGCGCGAGCAATTCATTAAACTTGCTATCAAGCTTTGTTTCGAACGTCTTCTCAATGCCATCTATCTTCTCCATGGCCTCGTCAAATCTGTTTAGCACATCTTGCACCTGTCCACTCATCATTTGCTGAAATTTATCATGTAGTTGTTTGTTCGTCAGGTTCTCCCAATCAGTCTCATCGGCTTGTGATCCTACCATGGTTAGCAGCAAATAGAAACACACAAGAATAGGATCCTACAGACTACTAAGAAGTGGTGGTGGTGTATAACAAACCCGTCAAGCAAATCTCAAATTCTTACCAGTTCTTACCCAGCAGCAGGTGGTGATCGGCAACCGTTGTAGTCAAAACTCTCAAAGCTTGGACAGAGCGATTACCAGGGAGAGTCAAATGCACGATGTAGATGTATGTGGAGCTGGGAAGGCTTATAATATGGTAGCAAAAGGGGTCAGCAAAAATCAATTCAGAGATGCAAAGTTGAATAAACGCTCAACGACGGTACTATGCTGGTCCTAGGCTAGACCGTGCTAGAGACGCGGGCCTAGAACACTAACAAAATCACGGCGCTGCACGTAAACAAGGGAAAAGCACACTCTGGATTTTTTTTTCGCTCTCTTTTTTTTGCGCTGTTTTTTTTTGCGAATAATCACTATAATGGCGAGTGTCTCAAAACTCTTCCTAGGTCAAACTGACAGGATGGACACGAAATTTTTTCGACCAATTTTTTTTTTCGACTGCCCAGACCCAAAAACTGGAAACAGGTCAAAAAAAACTTCCTATAATGGCACCTGTCTCAAAACACTCAGAAACACCTAAAAATAGGATAGCCAGAATTTTTTTCGAAAAATGCGTTTTCGAAAAATTTTGGGCCTAAATGGAGCGTGGTTTCCGGACTCTTTTTTTTTCCCAAACCTACTCCGGCAAGGAAACACGAATCGGAATCTAGATGGATCTCGAAAACAAACCTAATATGACAAGAATTCGGATTGGTGGTGGATAATGGTGGTGGTATATGGCAGCGGTGGTGGTAGCGGTGGTAGTATATGGATATGGATTCGGAGCGGTGGTGGTAGGTGGCAGGGGCGATGATGATGGTGCGGTGGCGGCGTGATAACTTATGACCAGAACTCGAAACTCTAAAAGACTAGACGCTAAGACCAGCAACTAGACACGACGATGCAACCGCAAATTCAACAAAGCAAAACCCTAAAAAGATTATGCAAAGGCTCAGATTGATTCGGATATGATGAACTAACCCTAATTTTCTTTTGTGGCTTTTTCGTGGACTGTAGGTACGAAGAACAGACTCAATCTAAACTACGAAAAACTGTAAAATCTCACCGAGCAACCTGGAAATCTGATACCACTTGATAGAGGCAAAGGTGTCCCGTCTTTCGATGAGATGATGGATATCGCTTTCGTGGCAGTCGACTTTGACGATCCGACTACGAACGTGCGAGGACGTCGCGCCTTAGCAATCGCTAAACCAACTCCGAGAGGTTATTGACCACGCCGGAGCATGATCAACCTGACCACGAGGGTCTGTTTCCTGCAAGCAAACGAAAAACAAGCAAGAAACTGAGATTGCAATCTGGATATTGCGAATATAAGATGAAAGCTTTATTGATCAAGGTGGGGTTCTGTGACGCCTTTGTCTGGTCGTTGAACACAAGCGAAGTACGCGAAGTTGCAGCTATGGCGAACTTTTAATCTAAACAAAACCCAAAGTCTAAACGATGCCCTAAGGGCTGTATATATGGAGGAAGAGGGGGGGAATTTCGTTGCCCTTGGTGGAGGGGTCCGAAATCAACCCTATCTCTTGTTTCCCCACACATACGGACTCTAAAAATAGCCTACACTTATGTATTTCGAAATTACATGGGCCTGGCCCAATAATAAGGTGACGCAGCACCTAAAATAGCCTCGGGACGAAATTTATGAAGTGGCATCTTGTATATTTCGTCCAAGGCTTCATGCACCCATTATGGTGGCTTCAAAGTCCTGAAATCATCACTTGTAACTCCATTCTTGTTCCCCTTGCGCATGCCATCATCTCCATGCTTGTTCTTGCTCCAATGTTCATCCTTCTCCAAGCTAGGCCCTTCATTTGTAAGCAAAACAGATGTATCCAATTTAGGCAGCATCATATTCTCATGAACATTAGAATCATTACCAAGAAACGAAAGTACCTGGTAATTTAGTTGGCGTGCACGAGCTCTAGTAATTGGTCCAGTATGTATAGCAGCAGGGGCTGTGGGTGTAACAATTGTATTGATGTCCTCATCAAAGAGTGGTATAATTTTAATGAATCTCGATAGTAGTGATACACATATTCATAATGTTAAAGCCAAAAGATGCAGAGTTGATAATAATAGTGCAACTTATTTGTGGCACTGACATTTAGGTCGTATTAGTGTAAAGCGCATGAAGAAACTATATTCTGATGGACTTTTGGAATCACTTGATTATGAATCACTTGGTACTTGCGAACCATGCCTCATGGGCAAGATGACTAAAACACCGTTCTCCGGAACTATGGAGCGAGCAACAAATTTTATTGGAAATCATACATACTGATGTATGTGGTATGATGAATGTTGAGGCTCGCGGTGGGTATCGTTATTTTCTCACCTTCATAGATGATTTGAGAAGATATGGGTATATCTACTTGATGAAACATAAGTCTGAAACATTTGAAAAGTTTAAAGAATTTTAGAGTGACGTGGAAAATCATCGTAACAAGAAAATAAAGTTTCGACATCTGATCGTGGAGGAGAATATTTGAGTTACAAGTTTGGTCTTCATTTGAAACAATGCGGAATAGTTTCGCAACTCCCGCCACCCAGAACACCACAGCGTAATGGTGTGTCCGAACGTCGTAATTGTACTTTAGTAGATATGGTGCGATCTATGATGTCTCTTACTCATTTACTGCTATCGTTTTGGGGTTATGCTTTAGAGATAGTTGCATTCACGTTAAATAGGGCACCATCTAAATACGTTGAGACGACGCCTTATGAACTATGGTTTGGCAAGAAACCAAAGTTGTCGTTTCTTAAAGTTTGGGGTTGCGATGCTTATGTGAAAAAGCTTCAACCTAATAAACTCGAACCTAAATCAGAGAAATGTGTCTTGATGAGGACATCAATACAATTGTTACACCCACAGCCCCTGCTGCTATACATACTGGACCAATTACTAGAGCTCGTGCACGCCAACTAAATTACCAGGTACTTTCGTTTCTTGGTAATGATTCTAATGTTCATGAGAATATGAAGCTGCCTAAATTGGATACATTTGTTTTGCTTACAAATGAGGGGCCTAGCTTGGAGAAGGATGAACATTGGAGCAAGAACAAGCATGGAGATGATGGCATGCGCAAGGGGAACAAGAACGGAGTTACAAGTGATGATTTCAGGACTTTGAAGCCACCATAATGGGTGCATGAAGCCTTGGACGAAATATACAAGATGCCACTTCATAAATTTCGTCCCGAGGCTATTTTAGGTGCTGCGTCACCTTATTATTGGGCCAGGCTCATGTAATTTCGAAATCATAAGTATAGGCTATTTTTAGAGTCCGTATGTGTGGGGAAACAAGAGATAGGGTTGATTTCGAACCCCTCCACCAAGGGCCACGAAATTCCCCCCTCTTCCTCCATATATACAGCCCTTAGGGCATCGTTTAGACTTTGGGTTTTGTTTAGATTAAAAGTTCGCCATAGCTGCAACTTCGCGTACTTCGTTTGTGTTCAACGACCAGACAAAGGCGTCACAGAACCCCACCTTGATCAATAAAGCTTTCATCTTATATTCGCAATATCCAGATTGCAATCTTAGTTTCTTGCTTGTTCTTCGTTTGCTCGCAGGAAACAGACCCTCGTGGTCAGGTTGATCGTGCTCCGGCGTGGTCAATAACCTCTCGGAGTTGGTTTAGCGATTGCTAAGGCGCGACGTCCTCGCACGTTCGTAGTCGGATCGTCAAAGTCGACTTCCACCAAAGCGATATCCATCATCTCATCGAAAGACGGGACACCTTTGCCTCTATCAAGTGGTATCAGATTTCCAGGTTGCTCGGTGAGATTTTACAGTTTTTCATAGTTTAGATCGAGTCTGTTCTTCATACCTACAGTCCACGAAAAAGCCACAAAAAAAATTAGGGTTAGTTCATCATATCTGAACCAATCTGAGCCGTTGCATAATCTTTTTAGGGTTTTGCTTTGTTGAATTTGCGGTTGCATCGTCGTGTCTAGTTGCTGGTCTTAGAGTCTAGTCTTTTAGAGTTTCGAGTTCTGGTCATAAGTTGTCACGCCGCCGCCGCACCATCATCATCGCCCCTGCCATCTACCACCACCGCTTATCCGCCTCCGCTCCGAATCCGTATCCATATACCACCACCGATTCATATACCACCACCGATTCATATCCATATCCATATACTACCACCGCTACCACCACCGCTGCCATATACCACCACCATATATCCACCACCAATCCGAGTTCCTTGCATATTAGGTTTGTTTTCGAGATCCATCTAGATTCCGATTCGTGTTTCCTTGTCGGAGTAGGTTTCGAAAAAAAAAAGTCGGGTAGCCACGCTCCGTTTAGGCCCAAAATTTTTCGAAAACGCATTTTTCGAAAAATTTTCTGGCTATCCTATTTTTAGGTGTTTCTGAGTGTTTTGAGACAGGTGCTATTATAGGAAGTTTTTTTTGACCTGTTTCCAGTTTTTGGGTCCGGGCAGTCGAAAAAAAAAATTGGTCGAAAAAAAAATTCGTGCCCATCCTGTCAGTTTGACCTAGGAAGAGTTTTGAGACACTCGCCATTATAGTGATTTTTCGCAAAAAAAAAGCAGCGCAAAAAAAAAGAGCGAATTTTTTTTCAGAGTGTGCTTTTCCCTTGTTTACGTGCTGTGCCGTGATTTTGTTGGTGTTCTAGGCTCGCGTCTCTAGCACAGTCTAGCCTAGGACCAGCACAGTACCATCGTTGAGCGTTTATTCAACTTTGCATCTCTGAATTGATTATTGCTGACCCTTTTTGCTACCATACTATAAGCCTTCCCAGCTCCACATACATCTACGTCGTGTGTTTGACTCTCCCTGGTAATCGCTCTATCCAAGCTTTGAGAGTTTTTGACTACAACGGTTGCCGATCACCGCCTGCTGCTGGGTAAGAACTGGTAAGAATTTGAGATTTGCTTGACGGATTTGTGATACACCACTACCACTTCTTAGTAGTCTGTAGGATCATACTCTTGTGTGTTTCTATTGCTGCTAACCATGCCAGGATCACAAGCCGACGAGATTGACTGGGAGAACTTATCGAACAAGGAGCTTCATGATAAGTTTCAGCAAATGATGACTGAACAGGTACAAGATGTGCTGAACAATTTTGAAGAGGCCATGGAGAAGATCACTGGCCTTGAGAAGACGTTCGAAACAAAGCTCGATAACAGATTTAATGAACTGCTTGCGCGTCTTCCACCACCGGCTGCACCTGTCGCACCTCTGCAACAACAACAACTACGCCCCCTTCCGAATCAGTATGGACGAGCACAGCGTGTTCCTATTGTGCCAGGACAAAATTCTGGTGCCGCTGCTAGTGCTGTTGGTGCTTCTTTGGCTCCTGCTACTGCTCCTGCTGGTACCCAGGAGGATGATGAGTATGCGGGCGATTATGAGGATGAGGTTGATCAAAATCAGATCTACGAGCAGCCACCAGCACCACCACCAGCAGGTCGACCTCAGGTATATATTCGTAATGGTAGGCCTGCACCACCACCTCAGGTACGAGATGATGTTCCTGTTGCTGCTGGTACCCAGGAGGACGATGAGTATGCGGGCGATTATGAGGATGAGGTTGATCAAAATCCGAACTACGTGCAGCCACCAGCACCACCACCAGCAGGTCGACCTCAGGTATATATTCATAATGGTAGGCCTGCACCACCACCTCAGGTACGCGATGATGTCCATATTCCTAAACTGAAATTGAATATTCCACCATTTGAGGGTAGATATGTTCCTGATATATATCTTTCTTGGGAGTTAGAAACTGAACAACGGTTTACATGTTTACAATATCCTGAGGAGAGACGGGTTGCTGCTGCTGTTTGTGCTTTCACTAGTTTTGCATGTGTATGGTGGTCTGAACATTGTAGATTATATCCTATTCCAACTACTTGGGCTGCTTTGAAAACTGCTATGCGTACGCGTTGGGTTCCACCATATTATCAACGTGAATTGCTTCAAAAATTGCAGCGCTTAAGACAAGGGAAAAATTCTGTAGAAGAATATTATCAGGAATTACAAACTGGCATGATTAGATGTGGTATTGTTGAGGAGAATGAAGCTATGCTTGCACGTTTTCTGGGTGGATTAAATAGAGAGATTCAGACCATTCTAGACTATAAGGAGTATACTAATATCACTCGTTTATTCCATCTTGCTTGTAAAGCTGAACGTGAAGTGCAGGATCGACAAGCATTGGCGCGATCTAACTTTTTTGCAGGCCGACCTTCATCATGGACACCGCGTGCATCTTCTACTTCAACTGCACCAGCACCTCAATCAGGTGCCTCCTCCAGTCGTGATACAAGAAAACAGGCACAACCACCATTATCTGCCAAGAGCGCACCTGCTGGGCCTGCACAGAGTTCTTCTTCTTCCATGGCATCAACAGGGCACACAAGTGATATTATTTGTCGTTGTTGTAAGGGAGGAGGTCATTATGCGAGAGAATGCAAATCTCCGCGTGTGATGATTGCTACCGCGGATGGTGGATATGAGTCCGCTAGTGACTATGATGAGGAGACTTTGGCTCTTATTACACGTGAAGAACATGGTGGAGATGATTCTGATCATGAGACACAATACATGGCTCCTGAAGACGCTGACAGGTATGAATGTTTAGTTGCTCAACGTGTTTTGAGTGTGCAGGTCACACAAGCTGAGCAAAATCAGAGGCACAATTTGTTCCATACCAAGGGAGTTGTGAAGGAACGTTCTGTGCGCGTCATAATAGACGGAGGGAGCTGCAACAACTTGGCTAGCATGGAGATGGTGGAGAAGCTTTCTCTCACCACAAGACCTGATGAGGACATCAATACAATTGTTACACCCACAGCCCCTGCTACTATACATACTGGACCAATTACTAGAGCTCGTGCACGCCAACTAAATTACCAGGTACTTTCGTTTCTTGGTAATGATTCTAATGTTCATGAGAATATGATGCTGCCTAAATTGGATACATTTGTTTTGTTTACAAATGAAGGGCCTAGCTTGGAGAAGGATGAACATTGGAGCAAGAACAAGCATGGAGATGATGGCATGCGCAAGGGGAACAAGAACGGAGTTACAAGTGATGATTTCAGGACTTTGAAGCCACCATAATGGGTGCATGAAGCCTTGGACGAAATATACAAGATGCCACTTCATAAATTTCGTCCCGAGGCTATTTTAGGTGCTGCGTCACCTTATTATTGGGCCAGGCCCATGTAATTTCGAAATACATAAGTATAGGCTATTTTTAGAGTCCGTATGTGTGGGGAAACAAGAGATAGGGTTGATTTCGGACCCCTCCACCAAGGGCCACGAAATTCCCCCCTCTTCCTCCATATATACAGCCCTTAGGGCATCGTTTAGACTTTGGGATTTGTTTAGTTAAAAGTTAGCCATTGCAACTTCGTGTACTTCGTTTGTGTCCAACGACCAGACCAAGACCGCTTACGGATCCCCACCTTTATCAATACTTCATACATATTTGCAATATTCAGATTGCTTTTATCATATTCTTGCTCGTTCTTCGATTGCTTGCAGGAATAGACCTTCGTGGTCAGGTTGATCGTGCACCGGCGTGGTCAATAACCTCTGGAGATTGGTTTAGCGATTGCTAAGGCGCAACGTCGTGCACGTTTGTAGTCGGATCGTCAAAGTCGTCTCCACCAAATCGATAGTTACCATCTCATCGAAAGATCGGGACACCCCGCCTCTATCAAGTGGTATCAGATTTCCAGGTTGCTCGGTGAGATTTTACAGTTTTTCGTAGTTTAGATCGAGTCTGTTCTTCATACCTACAGTCCACGAAAAAGCCACAAAAAAAATTAGGGTTAGTTCATCATATCCGAACCAATCTGAGCCTTTGCATAATCTTTTTAGGGTTTTGCTTTGTTGAATTTGCGGTTGCATCGTCGTGTCTAGTTGCTGGTCTTAGAGTCTAGTCTTTTAGAGTTTCGAGTTCTGGTCATAAGTTGTCACACCGCCGCCGCACCATCATCATCGCCCCTGCCATCTACCACCACCGCTTATCCGCCACCGCTCCGAATCCTTATCCATATACCACCACCGATTCATATACCACCACCGATTCATATCCATATCCATATACTACCACCGCTACCACCACCGCTGCCATATACCACCACCATATATCCACCACCAATCCGAGTTCCTTGCATATTAGGTTTGTTTTCGAGATCCATCTAGATTCCGATTCGTGTTTCCTTGCCGGAGTAGGTTTCGGAAAAAAAAAGAGTCGGGTAGCCACGCTCCGTTTAGGCCCAAAATTTTTCGAAAACGCATTTTTCGAAAAAAAATCTGGCTATCCTATTTTTAGGTGTTTCTGAGTGTTTTGAGACAGGTGCCATTATAGGAAGTTTTTTTTGACCTGTTTCCAGTTTTTGGGTCCGGGCAGTCGAAAAAAAAAAATTGGTCGGAAAAAAAAATTTCGTGCCCATCCTGTCAGTTTGACCTAGGAAGAGTTTTGAGACACTCGCCATTATAGTGATTTTTCGCAAAAAAAAAGGAGCGCAAAAAAAAAGCGCAAAAAAAAAGAGCGAAAAAAAAAAATTCAGAGTGTGCTTTTCCCTTGTTTACGTGCCGCGCCGTGATTTTGTTGGTGTTCTAGGCTCGCGTCTCTAGCACAGTCTAGCCTAGGACCAGCACAGTACCGTCGTTGAGCGTTTATTCAACTTTGCATCTCTGAATTGATTATTGCTGACCCTTTTTGCTACCATACTATAAGCCTTCCCAGCTCCACATACATCTACGTCGTGTGTTTGACTCTCCCTGGTAATCGCTCTATCCAAGCTTTGAGAGTTTTTGACTACAACGGTTGCCGATCACCGCCTGCTGCTGGGTAAGAACTGGTAAGAATTTGAGATTTGCTTGACGGATTTGTGATACACCACCACCACTTCTTAGTAGTTTGTAGGATCATATTCTTGTGTGTTTCTATTGCTGCTAACCATGCCAGGATCACAAGCCGACGAGATTGACTGGGAGAATTTATCGAACAAGGAGCTTCATGATAAGTTTCAGCAAATGATGACTGAACAGGTGCAAGATGTGCTGAACAATTTTGAAGAGGCCATGGAGAAGATCACTGGCCTTGAGAAGACGTTCGAAACAAAGCTCGATAACAAGTTTAATGAATTGCTCGCGCGTCTTCCACCACCACCACCCGCTGCACCTAACGCACCTCTCCAACAACAACAACAACGACTACCTCCACGTCGCGAAGCAGACCTCCGCCGAGCAAGCCATGTTCCTCTTGCGTTTGGCCAAACTGTTGGTGCTGCTGTTGATACTTCTGTGGCTCCTGCTGCTGATGCGGAGGAGGATGATTATGTGGGAGATTATGAGGATGAGGTTGATCAAAATCAACACTACGTGCAGCCACCTGTACCACCACCAGCAGGTCGACCTCAGGTATATATTCGTAATGGTAGGCCTGCACCACCACCTCAGGTACGAGATGATGTCCATATTCCTAAACTGAAATTGAATATTCCACCATTTGAGGGTAGATATGTTCCTGATATATATCTTACTTGGGAGTTAGAAACTGAACAACGATTTACATGTTTACAATATCCCGAGGAGAGACGAGTTGCTGCTGCTGTTTGTGCTTTCACTAGTTTTGCATGTGTATGGTGGTCTGAACATTGTAGATTATATCCTATTCCAACTACTTGGGCTGCTTTGAAAACTGCTATGCGTATGCGTTGGGTTCCACCATATTATCAACGTGAATTGCTTCAAAAATTGCAGCGTTTAAGACAAGGGAAAAATTCTGTAGAAGAATATTATCAGGAATTACAAACTGGCATGATTAGATGTGGTATTGTTGAGGAGAATGAAGCTATGCTTGCACGTTTTCTGGGTGGATTAAATAGAGAGATTCAGACCATTCTAGACTATAAGGAGTATACTAATATCACTCGTTTATTCCATCTTGCTTGTAAAGCTGAACGCGAAGTGCAGGATCGACAAGCATTGGCGCGATCTAACTTTTCTGCAGGCCGACCTTCATCATGGACACCGCGTGCATCTTCTACTTCAACTGCACCAGCACCTCAATCAGGTGCCTCCTCCAGTCGTGATACAAGAAAACAGGCACAACCACCATTATCTGCCAAGAGCGCACCTGCTGGGCCTGCACAGAGTTCTTCTTCTTCCATGGCATCAACAGGGCACACAAGTGATATTATTTGTCGTTGTTGTAAGGGAGGAGGTCATTATGCGAGAGAATGCAAATCTCCGCGTGTGATGATTGCTACCGCGGATGGTGGATATGAGTCCGCTAGTGACTATGATGAGGAGACTTTGGCTCTTATTACACGTGAAGAACATGGTGGAGATGATTCTGATCATGAGACACAATACATGGCTCCTGAAGACGCTGACAGGTATGAATGTTTAGTTGCTCAACGTGTTTTGAGTGTGCAGGTCACACAAGCTGAGCAAAATCAGAGGCACAATTTGTTCCATACCAAGGGAGTTGTGAAGGAACGTTCTGTGCGCGTCATAATAGACGGAGGGAGTTGCAACAACTTGGCTAGCATGGACATGGTGGAGAAGCTTTCTCTCACCACAAGACCACATCCACATCCTAACTACATCCAATGGTTCAACAACAGCGGCAAGGTTAAGGTAACACGTACTATTCGTGTGCATTTTAGTATCTCTACATATGTTGATTATGTTGATTGTGATGTGGTACCTATGCAAGCATGTTCCTTATTACTTGGTAGACCATGGCAATTTGATAAAAACTCTGTACACCATGGTAGAAACAATCACTATACTCTTGTTCATAAGGATAAAAATATTACTTTGCTTCCTATGACTCCTGATTCCATTTTGAAAGATGATATTAATAGAGCTAATAAAGCAAAACAGGAGAAGAATAAGAGTGAAAATCAGATTGTGGCAAAAGAATTTGAGCAACAAATGAAGCCTAATAATAAACCATCTAGTGTTGCTTCTGAAATTAAATTGAAAAGTGCATGTTTATTTGCCACCAAATCTGATATTGATGAGCTAGATTTCAGCAAATCTGTTTGCTATGCTTTTGTGTGTAAAGAAGCATTATTTTCATTCGAGGACGTGCCTCCCTCTTTGCCTCCTGCTGTCACTAACATTTTGTAGGAGTTCGCTGATGTCTTTCCACAAGACGTGCCACCGGGATTACCGCCTATTCGAGGGATTGAGCATCAAATTGACTTAATTCCCGGTGCTTCACTGCCAAACCGTGCACCATACCGTACCAATCCAGAGGAGACGAAGGAGATTATGCGTCAAGTACAAGAGCTTCTCGACAAAGGTTATATATGTGAATCCCTTAGTCCTTGTGTTGTTCCTATTATTCTAGTGCCGAAAAAGGGTGGTACATCACGTATGTGTGTTGATTGTAAAGGCATTAATAATATTACTATTCGTTATCGTCATCCTATTCCTAGGCTCGATGATATGCTTGATGAATTGAGTGGCTCTACAATATTCTCCAAAGTTGATTTGCGTAGTGGATACCATCAAATTCGTATGAAATTGGGAGATGAATGGAAAACAGCATTTAAAACTAAGTTTGGATTATATGAGTGGTTAGTCATGCCTTTTGGGTTAACTAATGCACGTAGTACTTTCATGAGATTAATGAACGAAGTTTTACGTCCTTTCATTGGACGATTTTGGTAGTTTACTTTGATGACATATTGATTTATAGCAGATCTTTGGAAGAACATTTGGAACATTTACGTGCTGTTTTTATTGCTCTACGTGATGCACGTTTGTTTGGTAACCTTGGGAAGTGCACCTTTTGCACCGACCGAGTATCTTTTCTTGGCTATGTTGTTACTCCACAGGGAATTGAAGTTGATAAAGCCAAGATTGAAGCTATTGAGAGTTGGCCGCAGCCCAAAACGGTCACACAAGTGAGGAGTTTTCTTGGCCTCGCTGGATTCTATAGGCGTTTTGTGAGAGATTTCAGCACCATTGCTGCACCTCTCAATGAGCTTACAAAGAAAGATGTGCCTTTTCTTTGGGGTACCGCACAGGAAGAAGCCTTCTCGGTATTGAAAGATAAGTTGACACATGCTCCTTTACTCCAACTTCCTGATTTTAATAAGACTTTTGAGCTTGAATGTCATGCTAGTGGAATTGGATTAGGCGGTGTGTTATTACAAGATGGCAAACCTGTTGCATACTTTTCTGAAAAATTGAGTGGGCCTAGTCTGAATTATTCTACTTATGATAAAGAATTATATGCTCTTGTTCGGACTTTAGAAACATGGCAACATTATTTATGGCCCAAAGAATTTGTTATACATTCTGATCATGAATCTTTGAAACATATTAAAAGTCAAGCTAAACTGAATCGTAGACATGCTAAATGGGTTGAATTCATTGAGACTTTTCCTTATGTCATTAAACACAAGAAGGGAAAAGAAAATGTTATTGCTGATGCATTGTCTCGCCGCTATACTATGCTTTCACAACTTGACTTCAAAATATTTGGTTTGGAGACCATCAAAGATCAATATGTGCATGATGCTAATTTTAAAGATGTAATGCAGAATTGTAAAGAAGGAAGAATGTGGAACAAGTTCGTCGTTAACGATGGATTTGTGTTTTGTGCTAACAAGCTATGCATTCCAGCTAGCTCCGTTCGTCTTTTGTTGTTGCAGGAGGCGCATGGAGGAGGATTAATGGGACACTTTGGCGTGAAGAAGACGGAGGACGTACTTGCTACACATTTCTTTTGGCCAAAGATGAGACGGGATGTTGAGCGTTTTATTGCTCGCTGCACTACATGTCAAAAAGCTAAGTCACGACTCAATCCTCATGGTTTATATATGCCTTTGCCTGTACCTAGTGTTCCTTGTGATAGAGGCGAGGGTCCCGATCTTTCGATGAGATGATAACTATCGATTTGGTGGAGACGACTTTGACGATCCGACTACAAACGTGCACGACATTGCGCCTTAGCAACCGCTAAACCAATCTCCTGAGGTTACTGACGATGCTGGAAGCACAGTCAGCCTGACCACGAAGGTCTATTCCTGCAAGCAATTGAAGAACGAGCAAGAATATGATAAAGCAATCTGAATATTGCAAATATATATGAAGTATTGATAATGGTAGGGATCCGGAAGCGTTCTTGGTCTGGTCGTTGGACACAAACGAAGTACACGAAGTTGCAATGGCTAACTTTTAACTAAACAAATCCCAAGGAAAAGCTACTAGATGGATCTACTTATATACGAGCAAGGGGTGGAGGCCAAGGAGGTGGGAGGACGTCCCAAGGCAGCCTAAAACTAAATCTAGGTCGTACAAGGCCAATGGGCCCAAGTGGAGGTGATGTAACACCTTTGGACTTGTAGTTTGACTCGGATTCTGCTGCAGCATCAGATTGTTTCGTCCACAACTCAACGCTCCGGACGAATTTAAAGGTGATTCCAATTGGGTTGGAAAGTGCACGAAATCTAGTTTTCAACAAAAAAAGAATCACCCAATTCGGAGTCCGTATGAAAAACTTGTGTGCATTTTGAGTCAGGTATATCTGTGCAGTCCGAATCTGAATCCAGAACGTGAGAGACTTGGACTCTATCTTCTTTTGGGCCAAAAGTGACGTGAGAGAACTTTTTGGACAGCAAATAAACATCTCTTTCTTCCTTATCTTCATATGTGGATTGTACAAATGTCCCATACACCTGCAATTAGACAAAACACAAAAGTGTGTGATGTATTTTTGTTCTGGATAACATAAATAGATTATTGAATAGTTTGCACTAGAAATCACCTGACAAATATGCATATATGCAATATTTTTGGTCATATCCAAGGTAGTCATGTCCTCATCATCCTCCTCTTCTTGAAAATAAAGCCGTCCTCGGCGTTGCTTAATCTGAAATGTGGCTAACAAAAGAGACAAGGTGTACATGTTGTATATGTATATGTCATCCATTTTTACTTCCCTTGATTTTTGCATATATGACACATGAATAGATGAGTAACTTGCATAGTTCATAAAATCTAAAGCCAAAAAATTAGCACAAGAAGTAGAAGGCATGAAAATATTGCAACTCAGTTTGCACATATAAGTGAAGCTCTTATTCATTTCAATAGATTGACAATGTTCATCATTAAACCATCCCAACATTGGTGAATAAACCTTACTTGCATCAAATTTACATGCTACAACATGCTTAAATAAGCAAACATGCAATAAGTCATTCAACACAGAATCATCACCAAGATTAGAGGTCATATCAAAATGATTAAACATTGGTTCTTTTGCATCAATAGTTAATTCAATGGGTGCACTCAAAATTGTTGGTATTTCAGTTGTTTGATCACATGGCAAAGTCAAATTATCAACGTAGTCCTCTAAAATAGGTGGTGTGATCAAAGTAGTGGGTAGCTCATCAGATGGTGCATTCAAATTGACAAGGCATTCATCATTCTCATGTAGAGATGGAAGATCAGTACTTTTGTCATTACCTCTTATGATCAACTCAGATGATGTAGCCACTCTCGGGGGCGATGTGTCACATGGTGGAGGTGATGTAGTCCTGACAACAACGGATGTGGTTGTCATAGTATGCCTAGTAGTTGAAGGAACAATCATATCAACTCTTGGAATGTGCACCGTGCGCTTGTTCTCCTCGTGGCCAACACGTCGTTTTATTTCCTGTTCAGCTTTGCAAGCAAGATGATAGAGGCGGGGGTGTCCCGATCTTTCGATGAGATGATAACTATCGATTTGGTGGAGACGACTTTGACGATCCGACTACAAACGTGCACGACGTTGCGCCTTAGCAATCGCTAAACCAATCTCCTGAGGTTACTGACGATGCCGGAAGCACGGTCAGCCTGACCACGAAGGTCTATTCCTGCAAGCAATCGAAGAACGAGCAAGAATATGATAAAGCAATCTGAATATTGCAAATATATATAAGGTATTGATAATGGTGGGGATCCGTAAGCGGTCTTGGTCTGGTCGTTGGACACAAACGAAGTACACGAAGTTGCAATGGCTACCTTTTAACTAAACAAATCCCCCGGAAAAGCTACTAGATGGATCTACTTATATAGGAGCAAGGGGTGGCGGCCAAGGAGGTGGGAGGACGTCCCAAGGCAGCCTAAAACTAAATCTAGGTCGTACAAGGCCAATGGGCCCAAGTGGAGGTGATGTAACACCTTTGGACTTGTAGTTTGACTCGGATTCTGCTGCAGCATCAGATTGTTTCGTCCACAACTCAACGCTCCGGACGAATTTGAAGGTGATTCCAATTGGGTTGGAAAGTGCACGAAATCTAGTTTCCAACAAAAAAAATCACCCAATTCGGAGTCCGTATGAAAAACTTGTGTGCGTTTTGAGTCAGATGTGTCTGTGCAGTCCGAATCTGAATCCAGAACGTGAGAGACTTGGAATCTATCTTCTCTTGGGCCAAAAGTGACGTGAGAGAACTTTTTGGACAGCAAATAAACATCTCTTTCTTCCTTATCTTCATATGTGGATTGTACAAATGTCCCATACACCTGCAATTAGACAAAACACAAAAGTGTGTGAAGTATTTTTGTTCTGGATAACATAAATAGATTATTGAATAGTTTGCACTAGAAATCACCTGACAAATATGCATATATGCAATATTTTTGGTCATATCCAAGGTAGTCATGTCCTCATCATCCTCCCCTTCTTGAAAATAAAGCCGTCCTCGGCGTTGCTTAATCTGAAATGTGGCTAACAAAAGAGACAAGGTGTACATGTTGTATATGTATATGTCATCCATTTTTACTTCCCTTGATTTTTGCATATATGACACATGAATAGATGAGTAACTTGCATAGTTCATAAAATCTAAAGCCAAAAAATTAGCACAAGAAGTAGAAGGCATGAAAATATTGCAACTCAGTTTGCACATATAAGTGAAGCTCTTATTCATTTCAAAAGATTGACAATGTTAAACCATCCCAACATTGGTGAATAAACCTTACTTGCATCAAATTTACATGCTACAACATGCTTAAATAAGCAAACATGCAATAAGTCATTCAACACAGAATCATCACCAAGATTAGAGGTCATATCAAAATGATTCAACATTGGTTCTTTTGCATCAATAGTTAATTCAATGGGTGCACTCAAAATTGTTGGTATTTCAGTTGTTTGATCACATGGCAAAGTCAAATTATCAACGTAGTCCTCTAAAATAGGTGGTGTGATCAAAGTAGTGGGTAGCTCATCAGATGGTGCATTCAAATTGACAAGGCATTCATCATTCTCATGTAGAGATGGAAGATCAGTACCTTTGTCATTACCTCTTATGATCAACTCAGATGATGTAGCCACTCTCGGGGGCGATGTGTCACATGGTGGAGGTGATGTAGTCCTGACAACAATGGATGTGGTTGTCATAGTATGCCTAGTAGTTGAAGGAACAATCATATCAACTCTTGAAATGTGCACCGTGCGCTTGTTCTCCTCGTGGCCAACACGTCGTTTTATTTCCTGTTCAGCTTTGCAAGCAAGATGAAACAAATGGTCCATAGGATAACACTCTTCATGAATTAGTATCTCTTGAATATCACGGTTTAATCCTCCCCAAAATCTATCCATAAAATCATCTTCACTTTCTTCTAAAGAGGAATGCAACAAGGTAGTTTTTAAATCATCATAATATTTTGTTACAGTTTCACTACCTTGTTTTAAGTGTTGCAACTTCTTAATCATGTCACGAGTATAATAAGCAGGGACGAAAGTATGTCGCATGGCAAGTTTCAAATCATCCCAAGTAGTAGGTATATAATCAGGGTGTAACCGACAATATTCACTCCACCAAACCAAAGCATAACCAGTGAAAGAACCAACCGCAACCTTAACCTTTTTATGTTCATCGAAATTATGGGAAGCAAATATATTTTTTATGTCAAACTCCCATTCAATATATAAAGCAGGTTTAAAACGGCCATTAAATGGTGGTATAGATACATTAACCTGATCATGTGCATTTGGATGTTTGTGCACCTCTCGTGACGGTTGTGGTATTTGCAAAGGTGGTGGCACGTCTCCCGCGATCGACAAAGCCCATGAATTGACTCTGGATCCTGTCATGATTAGTAGAACAAGAAACAAAAAAAATCGGCACAAACTTTTTCAGAGGAAAGTTGGAGACAAAGTTGTTGATATATCCTGCTTGGCTGTTGTTTCACCTCATTATCTTCACTGCTGTTGTGATCTTCACTTATATCTTGCTGTCAAGAGCTACTTAGTATCCTTCATTGATGCTAGTTGTGCTACGCCGTGACCTCATTAGTGTTCTAGGCTCGCGTCTCTAGTCCGGTCTAGCCTAGGACCAGCACAGTACCGTCGTTGAGCGTTTATTCAACATTGCATCTTTGAATTGATTATTGCTAATCTTTTGCTACCATATATAGCCAACCCAGCTCCACATATTTCTACACCGTGTATACGTACGCTCCCCTGGCAATCGCTTTACTCAATATTCGGAGTTACTTGACACCGCTGGTTGCCGATCACCGCCTGCTGCACGGTAAGAACTTGTAAGACATTGATATTTGCTTTACTGTGAGCGTTTTACCACCACATCCTAGTAGTTATAGGAACATTATTTTTGGGTTTTGTTTCTTGTTCTACTAATCATGACAGGATCCAGAGTCAATTCATGGGCTTTGTCGATCGCGGGAGACGTGCCACCACCTTTGCAAATACCACAACCGTCACGAGAGGTGCACAAACATCCAAATGCACATGATCAGGTTAATGTATCTATACCACCATTTAATGGCCGTTTTAAACCTGCTTTATATATTGAATGGGAGTTCGACATAAAAAATATATTTGCTTCCCATAATTTCGATGAACATAAAAAGGTTAAGGTTGCGGTTGGTTCTTTCACTGGTTATGCTTTGGTGTGGTGGAGTGAATATTGTCGGTTACACCCTGATTATATACCTACTACTTGGGATGATTTGAAACTTGCCATGCGACATACTTTCGTCCCTGCTTATTATACTCGTGACATGATTAAGAAGTTGCAACACTTAAAACAAGGTAGTGAAACTGTAACAAAATATTATGATGATTTACAAACTACCTTGTTGCATTCCTCTTTAGAAGAAAGTGAAGATGATTTTATGGATAGATTTTGGGGAGGATTAAACCGTGATATTCAAGAGATACTAATTCATGAAGAGTGTTATCCTATGGACCATTTGTTTCATCTTGCTTGCAAAGCTGAACAGGAAATAAAACGACGTGTTGGCCACGAGGAGAACAAGCGCACGGTGCACATTCCAAGAGTTGATATGATTGTTCCTTCAACTACTAGGCATACTATGACAACCACATCCGTTGTTGTCAGGACTACATCACCTCCACCGTGTGACACATCGCCCTCGAGAGTGGCTACATCATCTGAGTTGATCATAAGAGGTAATGACAAAGGTACTGATCTTCCATCTCTACATGAGAATGATGAATGCCTTGTCAATTTGAATGCACCATCTGATGAGCTACCCACTACTTTGATCACACCACCTATTTTAGAGGACTACGTTGATAATTTGACTTTGCCATGTGATCAAACAATTGAAATACCAACAATTTTGAGTGCACCCATTGAATTAACTATTGATGCAAAAGAACCAATGTTTAATCATTTTGATATGACCTCTAATCTTGGTGATGATTCTGTGTTGAATGACTTATTGCATGTTTGCTTATTTAAGCATGTTGTAGCATGTAAATTTGATGCAAGTACGGTTTATTCACCAATGTTGGGATGGTTTAATGATGAACATTGTCAATCTTTTGAAATGAATAAGAGCTTCACTTATATGTGCAAACTGAGTTGCAATATTTTCATGCCTTCTACTTCTTGTGCTAATTTTTTGGCTTTAGATTTTATGAACTATGCAAGTTACTCATCTATTCAAGTGTCATATATGCAAAAATCAAGGGAAGTAAAAATGGATGACATATACATATACAACATGTACACCTTGTCTCTTTTGTTAGCCACATTTCAGATTAAGCAACGCCGAGGACGGCTGTATTTTCAAGAAGGGGAGGATGATGAGGACATGACTACCTTGGATATGACCAAAAATATTGCATATATGCATATTTGTCAGGTGATTTCTAATGCAAACTATTCAATAATCTATTTATGTTATCCAGAACAAAAATACTTCACACACTTTTGTGTTTTGTCTAATTGCAGGTGTATGGGACATTTGTACAATCCACATATGAAGATAAGGAAGAAAGAGATGTTTATTTGCTGTCCAAAAAGTTCTCTCACGTCACTTTTGGCCCAAGGGAAGATAGAGTCCAAGTCTCTCACGTTCTGGATTCAGATTCGGACTGCACAGACACACCTGACTCAAAACGCACACAAGTTTTTCATACAGACTCCGAATTGGGTGATTCTTTTTTTTTGGAAACTAGATTTCGTGCACTTTCCAACCCAATTGGAATCACCTTCAAATTCGTCCGGAGCGTTGAGTTGTGGACGAAACAATCTGATGCTGCAGCAGAATCCGAGTCAAACTACAAGTCCAAAGGTGTTACATCACCTCCACTTGGGCCCATTGGCCTTGTACGACCTAGATTTAGTTTTAGGCTGCCTTGGGACGTCCTCCCACCTCCTTGGCCGCCACCCCTTGCTCCTATATAAGTAGATCCATCTAGTAGCTTTTCCTTGGGATTTGTTTAGTTAAAAGTTAGCCATTGCAACTTCGTGTACTTCGTTTGTGTCCAACGACCAGACCAAGACCGCTTACGGATCCCCACCATTATCAATACCTCATATATATTTGCAATATTCAGATTGCTTTATCATATTCTTGCTCGTTCTTCGATTGCTTGCAGGAATAGACCTTCGTGGTCAGGCTGACCGTGCTTCCGGCATCGTCAGTAACCTCAGGAGATTGGTTTAGCGATTGCTAAGGCGCAACGTCGTGCACGTTTGTAGTCGGATTGTCAAAGTCGTCTCCACCAAATCGATAGTTATCATCTCATCGAAAGATCGGGACCCTCGCCTCTATCATCATGTCCTCATCATCCTCCCCTTCTTGAAAATAAAGCCGTCCTCGGCGTTGCTTAATCTGAAATGTGGCTAACAAAAGAGACAAGGTGTACATGTTGTATATGTATATGTCATCCATTTTTACTTCCCTTAATTTTTGCATATATGACACATGAATAGATGAGTAACTTGCATAGTTCATAAAATCTAAAGCCAAAAAATTAGCACAAGAAGTAGAAGGCATGAAAATATTGCAACTCAGTTTGCACATATAAGTGAAGCTCTTATTCATTTCAAAAGATTGACAATGTTCATCATTAAACCATCCCAACATTGGTGAATAAACCTTACTTGCATCAAATTTACATGCTACAACATGCTTAAATAAGCAAACATGCAATAAGTCATTCAACACAGAATCATCACCAAGATTAGAGGTCATATCAAAATGATTAAACATTGGTTCTTTTGCATCAATAGTTAATTAAATGGGTGCACTCAAAATTGTTGGTATTTCAGTTGTTTGATCACATGGCAAAGTCAAATTATCAACGTAGTCCTCTAAAATAGGTGGTGTGATCAAAGTAGTGGGTAGCTCATCAGATGGTGCATTCAAATTGACAAGGCATTCATCATTCTCATGTAGAGATGGAAGATCAGTACCTTTGTCATTACCTCTTATGATCAACTCAGATGATGTAGCCACTCTCGGGGGCGATGTGTCACATGGTGGAGGTGATGTAGTCCTGACAACAATGGATGTGGTTGTCATAGTATGCCTAGTAGTTGAAGGAACAATCATATCAACTCTTGAAATGTGCACCGTGCGCTTGTTCTCCTCGTGGCCAACACGTCGTTTTATTTCCTGTTCAGCTTTGCAAGCAAGATGAAACAAATGGTCCATAGGATAACACTCTTCATGAATTAGTATCTCTTGAATATCACGGTTTAATCCTCCCCAAAATCTATCCATAAAATCATCTTCACTTTCTTTTAAAGAGGAATGCAACAAGGTAGTTTGTAAATCATCATAATATTTTGTTACAGTTTCACTACCTTGTTTTAAGTGTTGCAACTTCTTAATCATGTCACGAGTATAATAAGCAGGGACGAAAGTATGTCGCATGGCAAGTTTCAAATCATCCCAAGTAGTAGGAATATAATCAGGGTGTAACCGACAATATTCACTCCACCAAACCAAAGCATAACCAGTGAAAGAACCAACCGCAACCTTAACCTTTTTATGTTCATCGAAATTATGGGAAGCAAATATATTTTTTATGTCGAACTCCCATTCAATATATAAAGCAGGTTTAAAACGGCCATTAAATGGTGGTATAGATACATTAACCTGATCATGTGCATTTGGATGTTTGTGCAGCTCTCGTGACGGTTGTGGTATTTGCAAAGGTGGTGGCACGTCTCCCGCGATCGACAAAGCCCATGAATTGACTCTGGATCCTGTCATGATTAGTAGAACAAGAAACAAAACCCAAAAATAATGTTCCTATAACTACTAGGATGTGGTGGTAAAACGCTCACAGTAAAGCAAATATCAATGTCTTACAAGTTCTTACCATGCAGCAGGCGGTGATCGGCAACCAGCGGTGTCAAGTAACTCCGAATATTGAGTAAAGCGATTGCCAGGGGAGCGTACGTATACACGGTGTAGAAATATGTGGAGCTGGGTTGGCTATATATGGTAGCAAAAGATTAGCAATAATCAATTCAAAGATGCAATGTTGAATAAACACTCAACGACGATACTGTGCTGGTCCTAGGCTAGACCGGACTAGAGACGCGAGCCTAGAACACTAATGAGGTCACGGCGTAGCACAACTAGCATCAATGAAGGATACTAAGTAGCTCTTGACAGCAAGATATAAGTGAAGATCACAACGGCAGTGAAGATAATGATGAAAAACAACTGCCAAGCAGGATATACAACAACTCTCTCTCCAACTTTCCTCTTGAAAAGTTTGAGACAATTTTCTGATAAATTCTTTCAAAGAATGCTACTAACTCAAGCTTTCCAATGCAAAAGGAATCACTCAATTCCGAGTTAATATGAGGAGTCAAAGAATTCTAAAACTGGCCTGAAAAATTGGAACAAGCTGTGTTCACGAACTTCGGAGGGCAAAAAGACCTATTTAGAAGCCGATTTTGAGGTGTCAAATATTGAACTAGCTTCTGCAACTATTTAGATGCGTCTCGTCGCTAGCTTCAATTTGAGTACTCACGGAGCCAAAGCTGACTTTGTATGAGGAAGATACACCTATTTTACTGAACAGTGCGCAAAACAGATTCCAATCCGAATTCAGGTACGAGATTGATTCTAGATAGATCCAATTTTTTTTCTCACACCTTTTTTTCTTTTTCTTCTCCCTCTTTTTCTTTTTTTTCTTTCCTTTTTTCTCTCTCTTTTTTTCTTTATCTTCTTTTTCTCCCTCTTTCCAAGACAAACTAGATAAGATGCAGATTCGATCAGGCGAAGATGTGAGTGACCTCAACTATGATTATGACAATAAACAGTGTGTAGCACATGGTGGAAATTGGTGGATGGGATGGTGGACAGCGGATGCGATAATGATGCAGCGGCTGCGTGACTAATGTGAACAGAACTTGAAACTCTAAAGGAACTAGACACTAAGACCAGCAACTCGACACGGCGATGCAACCGATAATTCAATAATGCAAACAATGAAAAGAAAATTGCAAAGGCTCAGTCTGGCTAGGACAAAGGATGAATAGATCTAACTTTTGTTTTGTGGCTTTTTCTTGGACAATAGGTAAGAAAATAAATCTAATCTAGGAAAACTGGAAATTCTCACCGAGCAACCTGAAAACTGATACCACTTGATAGAGGCGAGGGTCCCGATCTTTCGATGAGATGATAACTATCGATTTGGTGGAGACGACTTTGACGATAAATCCCAAGGAAAAGCTACTAGATGGATCTACTTATATAGGAGCAAGGGGTGGCGGCCAAGGAGGTGGGAGGACGTCCCAAGGCAGCCTAAAACTAAATCTAGGTCGTACAAGGCCAATGGGCCCAAGTGGAGGTGATGTAACACCTTTGGACTTGTAGTTTGACTCGGATTCTGCTGCAACATTAGATTGTTTCGTCCACAACTCAACGCTCCGGACGAATTTAAAGGTGATTCCAATTGGGTTGGAAAGTGCACGAAATCTAGTTTCCAACAAAAAAAGAATCACCCAATTCGGAGTCCGTATGAAAAACTTGTGTGCGTTTTGAGTCAGGTATATCTGTGCAGTCCAAATCTGAATCCAGAACGTGAGAGACTTTGATAGAGGCGAGGGTGTCCCGATCTTTCGATGAGATGATAAGTATCGATTTGGTGGAGACGACTTTGACGATCTGACTACAAACGTGCACGATGTTGCGCCTTAGCAATCGCTAAACCATTCTCCTGAGGTTACTGACGATGCCGGAAGCACGGTCAGCCTGACCACGAAGGTCTATTCCTGCAAGCAATCGAAGAACGAGCAAGAATATGATAAAGCAATCTGAATATTGCAAATATATATGAGGTATTGATAATGGTGGGGATCCGTAAGCGGTCTTGGTCTGGTCGTTGGACACAAACGAAGTACACGAAGTTGCAGTGGCTAACTTTTAACTAAACAAATCCCCGAAGGAAAAGCTACTAGATGGATCTACTTATATAGGAGCAAGGGGTGGCAGCCACGGAGGTGGGAGTACGTCCCAAGGCAGCCTAAAACTAAATCTAGGTCGTACAAGGCCAATGGGCCCAAGTGGAGGTGATGTAACACCTTTGGACTTGTAGTTTGACTCGGATTCTGCTGCAGCATCAGATTGTTTCGTCCACAACTCAACGCTCCGGACGAATTTGAAGGTGATTCCAATTGGGTTGGAAAGTGCACGAAATCTAGTTTCCAACAAAAAAAGAATCACCCAATTCGGAGTCCGTATGAAAAACTTGTGTGCGATTTGAGTCAGGTATGTCTGTGCAGTCCGAATCTGAATCCAGAACGTGAGAGACTTGGACTCTATCTTCTCTTGGGCCAAAAGTGACGTGAGAGAACTTTTTGGACAGCAAATAAACATCTCTTTCTTCCTTATCTTCATATGTGGATTGTACAAATGTCCCATACACCTGCAATTAGACAAAACATAAAAGTGTGTGAAGTATTTTTGTTCTGGATAACATAAATAGATTATTGAATAGTTTGCACTAGAAATCACCTGACAAATATGCATATATGCAATATTTTTGGTCATATCCAAGGTAGTCATGTCCTCATCATCCTCCCCTTCTTGAAAATAAAGCCGTCCTCGGCGTTGCTTAATCTGAAATGTGGCTAACAAAAGAGACAAGGTGTACATGTTGTATATGTATATGTCATCCATTTTTACTTTCCCTTGATTTTTGCATATATGACACATGAATAGATGAGTAACTTGCATAGTTCATAAAATCTAAAGCCAAAAAATTAGCACAAGAAGTAGAAGGCATGAAAATATTGCAACTCAGTTTGCACATATAAGTGAAGCTCTTATTCATTTCAAAAGATTGACAATGTTCATCATTAAACCATCCCAACATTGGTGAATAAACCTTACTTGCATCAAATTTACATGCTACAACATGCTTAAATAAGCAAACATGCAATAAGTCATTCAACGCAGAATCATCACCAAGATTAGAGGTCATATCAAAGTGATTAAACATTGGTTCTTTTGCATCAATAGTTAATTCAATGGGTGCACTCAAAATTGTTGGTATTTCAGTTGTTTGATCACATGGCAAAGTCAAATTATCAACGTAGTCCTCTAAAATAGGTGGTGTGATCAAAGTAGTGGGTAGCTCATCAGATGGTGCATTCAAATTGACAAGGCATTCATCATTCTCATGTAGAGATGGAAGATCAGTACCTTTGTCATTACCTCTTATGATCAACTCAGATGATGTAGCCACTCTCGGGGGCGATGTGTCACATGGTGGAGGTGATGTAGTCCTGACAACAACGGATGTGGTTGTCATAGTATGCCTAGTAGTTGAAGGAACAATCATATCAACTCTTGGAATGTGCACCGTGCGCTTGTTCTCCTCGTGGCCAACACGTCGTTTTATTTCCTGTTCAGCTTTGCAAGCAAGATGAAACAAATGGTCCATAGGATAACACTCTTCATGAATTAGTATCTCTTGAATATCACGGTTTAATCCTCCCCAAAATCTATCCATAAAATCATCTTCACTTTCTTCTAAAGAGGAATGCAACAAGGTAGTTTGTAAATCATCATAATATTTTGTTACAGTTTCACTACCTTGTTTTTAGTGTTGCAACTTCTTAATCATGTCACGAGTATAATAAGCAGGGACGAAAGTATGTCGCATGGCAAGTTTCAAATCATCCCAAGTAGTAGGTATATAATCAGGGTGTAACCGACAATATTCACTCCACCAAACCAAAGCATAACCAGTGAAAGAACCAACCGCAACCTTAACCTTTTTATGTTCATCGAAATTATGGGAAGCAAATATATTTTTTATGTCGAACTCCCATTCAATATATAAAGCAGGTTTAAAACGGCCATTAAATGGTGGTATAGATACATTAACCTGATCATGTGCATTTGGATGTTTGTGCACCTCTCGTGACGGTTGTGGTATTTGCAAAGGTGGTGGCACGTCTCCCGCGATCGACAAAGCCCATGAATTGACTCTGGTTCCTGTCATGATTAGTAGAACAAGAAACAAAACCCAGAAATAATGTTCCTATAACTACTAGGATGTGGTGGTAAAACGCTCACAGTAAAGCAAATATCAATGTCTTACAAGTTCTTACCATGCAGCAGGCGGTGATCGGCAACCAGCGGTGTCAAGTAACTCCGAATATTGAGTAAAGCGATTGCCAGGGGAGCGTACGTATACACGGTGTAGAAATATGTGGAGCTGGGTTGGCTATATATGGTAGCAAAAGATTAGCAATAATCAATTCAAAGATGCAATGTTGAATAAACGCTCAACGACGGTACTGTGCTGGTCCTAGGCTAGACTGAACTAGAGACGCGAGCCTAGAACACTAATGAGGTCACGTCGTAGCACAACTAGCATCAATGAAGGATACTAAGTAGCTCTGGACAGCAAGATATAAGTGAAGATCACAACGGCAGTAAAGATAATGATGTGAAACAACAGCCAAGCAGGATATATCAACAACTTTGTCTCCAACTTTCCTCTAAAAAAGTTTGTGCCGATTTTTTTGATTTTTTTTCTCTTTTTTTCCTCACACTTTTTTTCTTTCTCTCCTTTTTTTTCTCTGACTTTTTTTCTCCTTTTTTTTCTCTCGTTTTTTCTCTCTCTTTTTTCTCCCTCTTTCCAAAACAAACTAGATAAGATGCAGATTGGATCAAGTGAAGATGTGAACGATCTCAACTATTATTATGACATTGAATGGTGGGTAGCACGTGGTGGAAATTGATGGATGGGTGGTGGACAGCGGAAGAGATAATGATGCAGCGGTGGCGTGACTAATGTGAACAGAACTCGAAACTCTAAACGAACTAGACACTAAGACCAGCAACTCGACACGACGATGCAACCGATAATTCAACTATGCAAGCAATGAAAAGAAAATTGCAAAGGCTCAGACTGGCTTGGACCAAGGATGAATAGATCTAACTCTTTTTTGTGGCTTTTTCTTGGACAATAGGTAAGAAAATAAATCTAATCTAGGAAAACTGGAAATTCTCACCGAGCAACCTGAAAACTGATACCACTTGATAGAGACGAGGGTGTCCCGATCTTTCGATGAGATGATAAGTATCGATTTGGTGGAGACGACTTTGACGATCCGACTACAAACATGCACGACGTTGCGCCTTAGCAATCGCTAAACCAATCTCCTGAGGTTACTGACGATGCCGGAAGCACGGTCAGCCTGACCACGAAGGTCTATTCCTGCAAGCAATCGAAGAACGAGCAAGAATATGATAAAGCAATCTGAATATTGCAAATATATATGAGGTATTGATAATGGTGGGGATCCGTAAGCGGTCTTGGTCTGGTCGTTGGACACAAACGAAGTACACGAAGTTGCAGTGGCTAACTTTTAACTAAACAAATCCCCCAAGGAAAAGCTACTAGATGGATCTACTTATATAGGAGCAAGGGGTGGCAGCCAAGGAGGTGGGAGGACGTCCCAAGGCAGCCTAAAACTAAATCTAGGTCGTACAAGGCCAATGGGCCCAAGTGGAGGTGATGTAACACCTTTGGACTTGTAGTTTGACTCGGATTCTGCTGCAGCATCAGATTGTTTCGTCCACAACTCAATGCTCCGGACGAATTTGAAGGTTATTCCAATTGGGTTGGAAACTGCACGAAATCTAGTTTCCAGCAAAAAAAGAATCACCCAATTCGGAGTCCGTATGAAAAACTTGTGTGTGATTTGAGTCAGGTATGTCTGTGCAGTCCGAATCTGAATCTAGAACGTGAGAGACTTGGACTCTATCTTCTCTTGGGCCAAAAGTGACGTGAGAGAACTTTTTGGACAGCAAATAAACATCTCTTTCTTCCTTATCTTCATATGTGGATTGTACAAATGTCCCATACACCTGCAATTAGACAAAACATAAAAGTGTGTGAAGTATTTTTGTTCTGGATAACATAAATAGATTATTGAATAGTTTGCACTAGAAATCACCTGACAAATATGCATATATGCAATATTTTTGGTCATATCCAAGGTAGTCATGTCCTCATCAGA
>NW_025228061.1:659508-709582 GCF_018294505.1 Triticum aestivum
AACTTTTTGGACAGCAAATAAACATCTCTTTCTTCCATATCTTCATATGTGGATTGTACAAATGTCCCATACACCTGCAATTAGACAAAACACAAAAGTGTGTGAAGTATTTTTGTTCTGGATAACATAAATAGATTATTGAATAGTTTGCACTAGAAATCACCTGACAAATATGCATATATGCAATATTTTTGGTCATATCCAAGGTAGTCATGTCCTCATCACCTTGGGAGGATATATCTATGGACTTTGTTTTAGGTTTACCTCGAACAAAGAAGGGGAGGGATAGCATATTTGTTGTCGTGGATAGATTCTCGAAAATGGCACACTTTATACCATGTCATAAAAGCGATGATGCTGTTAATGTTGCTGATTTGTTCTTTCGTGAAATTATTCGCTTGCATGGTGTGCCAAATACTATTGTTTCAGATCGTGATACTAAATTTCTTAGCCACTTTTGGAGATGTTTATGGGCTAAGTTGGGGACTAAACTGCTTTTTAGTACTACTTGTCACCCCCAAACTGATGGACAAACTGAAGTAGTCAATAGAACGTTGTCTACTATGCTTAGGGCTGTTTTGAAGAATAATAAGAAAATGTGGGAGGAATGCTTGCCTCATATTGAATTTGCTTATAATCGTTCATTACATTCTACTACTAAGATGTGCCCTTTTGAAGTTGTGTATGGTTTCCTACCTCGTGCACCTATTGATTTGTTGCCTCTTCCATCTTCGGAGAAGGTTAATTTTGATGCTAAACAACATGCTGAATTGATTTTTAAAATGCATGAGTTAACTAAGGAAAACATTGAGCGTATGAATGCTAAATATAAACTTGCTGGAGATAAGGGTAGAAAACATGTTGTGTTTGCACCTGGAGATCTTGTTTGGTTACATTTGCGTAAGGATAGATTTCCTGATTTGCGCAAATCAAAGTTAATGCCACGTGCTGATGGTCCCTTTATGGTGTTAGAGAAAATAAATGATAATGCATATAAACTTGAGCTGCCTGCAGATTTTGGGGTTAGTCCCACTTTTAACATTGCAGATTTGAAGCCTTATTTGGGTGAGGAAGATGACCTTCCGTCGAGGACGACTTCATTTCAAGAAGGGGAGGATGATGAGGACATCAATACAATTGTTACACCCACAGCCCCTGCTGCTATACATACTGGACCAATTACTAGAGCTCGTGCACGCCAACTAAATTACCAGGTACTTTCGTTTCTTGGGAATGATTCTAATGTTCATGAGAATATGATGCTGCCTAAATTGGATACATTTGTTTTGCTTACAAATGAAGGGCCTAGCTTGGAGAAGGATGAACATTGGAGCAAGAACAAGCATGGAGATGATGGCATGCGCAAGGGGAACAAGAATGGAGTTACAAGTGATGATTTCAGGACTTTGAAGCCACCATAATGGGTGCATGAAGCCTTGGACGAAATATACAAGATGCCACTTCATAAATTTCGTCCCGAGGCTATTTTAGGTGCTGCGTCACCTTATTATTGGGCCAGGCCCATGTAATTTCGAAATACATAAGTGTAGGCTATTTTTAGAGTCCGTATGTGTGGGGAAACAAGAGATAGGGTTGATTTCGGACCCCTCCACCAAGGGCCACGAAATTCCCCCCCCTCCTCTTCCTCCATATATACAGCCCTTAGGGCATCGTTTAGACTTTGGGTTTTGTTTAGATTAAAAGTTCGCCATAGCTGCAACTTCGCGTACTTCGTTTGTGTTCAACGACCAGACAAAGGCGTCACAGAACCCCACCTTGATCAATAAAGCTTTCATCTTATATTCGCAATATCCAGATTGCAATCTCAGTTTCTTGCTTGTTTTTCGTTTGCTTGCAGGAAACAGACCCTCGTGGTCAGGTTGATCGTGCTCCGGCGTGGTCAATAACCTCTCGAAGTTGGTTTAGCGATTGCTAAGGCGCGACGTCCTCGCACGTTCGTAGTCGGATTGTCAAAGTCGACTGCCACCAAAGCGATATCCATCATCTCATCGAAAGACGGGACACCTTTTCCTCTATCTCTCTTCAAGGGTGCATGACCATAAAAGATATTACTCATATGAATAGAACAACCATTATTCTCTAATTTAAATGAATAACCGTATCGCATCAAACAAGATCCAGATATAATGCTCATGCTCAACGCTAGCACCAAATAACAATTATTCAGGTCTAATACTAATCCCGAAGGTAGATGTATTGGTAGCGTGCCGACGGCGATCACATCGACTTTGGGACCATTTCCCACGCGCATCGTCGCCTCGTCCTTAGCCAATCTTCGCTTAATCCGTAGTCACTGTTTCGAGTTGCAAATATTAGCAACAGAACCAGTATCAAATACCCAGGTGCTACTGCGAGCTTTAGTAAGGTACAAATCAATAACATGTATATCACATATACCTTTGTTCACCTTGCCATCCTTCTTATCCACCAAATACTTGGGGCAGTTCCACTTCCAGTGACCAGTCCCTTTGCAGTAGAAGCACTCAGTCTCAGGCTTAGGTCCAGACTTGGGTTTCTTCTCTTGAGCAGAAACTTGTTTGCTGTTCTTCTTGAAGTTCCCTTTCTTCTTCCCTTTACCCTTTTTCTTGAAATTGGTGGTCTTGTTGACCATCAACACTTGATGCTCCTTCTTGATTTCTACCTCCACCGCTTTTAGCATTGCGAAGAGCTCGGGAATCGTCTTATCCATCCCTTGCATATTATAGTTCATCACGAAGCTCTTGTAGCTTGGTGGCCGTGATTGAAGAACTCTGTCAATGACACTATGAACAGGAAGATTAACTCCCAGTTGAGTCAAGTGGTTATGGTACCTAGACATTCTGAGTATATGTTCACTGACAGAACCACTGTTCAAGATATCTTCCGATATTCCGGTAAATCGGCCGATTTATCGCTTACCGTTGTCTGACCGATAAGATAAATCGGCCGATAAATTAGCCGATATGGCGATAAATCGGCCGATATGCCGATAAATTGGCCGATTTACCCCTTATCTTGGGTCGACCGATAAGTTTCCGATAAGCGATATCCCCAACATTGGACAGAACTATTCTCCTCTATCTTGCAGCTATAGAACTTATTGGAGACTTCATATCTCTCAATCCGGGCATTTGCTTGAAATATTAACTTCAACTCCTGGAACATCTCATATGCTCCATGACGTTCAAAACGCTGTTAAACTCCCGGTTCTAAGCCATAAAGCATGGCACATTGAACTATCAAGTAGTCATCAGCTTTGCTCTGTCAGACGTTCATAACATCTGGCGTTGCTCCCGCAGCGGGTTTGGCACCTAGCGGTGCTTCTAGGACGTAATTCTTCTGTGCAGCAATGAGGATAATCCTCAAGTTACGGACCCAGTCCGTGTAATTGCTACCATCATCTTTCAACTTTGCTTTTTCAAGGAACGCATTAAAATTCAATGGAACAACATCACGGGCCATGTATCTACAACAACATAGACAAGAAAAATACTATTAGGTATTCATGATAAATTAAAGTTCAATTAATCCTATTTGAGAACTCCCACTTAGATAGACATCCCTCTAATCATCTAAGTGATCACGTGATCCAAATCAACTAAACCATGACCGATCAGCACGTGAAATTGAGTAGCTTTTGAATGGTGAACATCACTATGTTGATCATATCTACTATATGATTCACGCTCGACCTTTCGGTCTTAGTGTTCCGAGGCCATATCTGCATATGCTAGGCTCGTCAAGTTTAACCCGAGTATTTCTGCGTGTGCAAAACTGCTTGCACCCGTTGTATGTGAACGTAGATCTTATCACACCCGATCATCACGTGGTGTCTCGGCACGACGAACTTTGGCAATGGTGCATACTCAGGGAGAACACTTGTACCTTGAAATTTAGTGAGAGATCATCGTATAATGCTATTGTTAATCAAGCAGAATAAGATGCATAATGGATAAACATCACATGCAATCAATATAAGTGATATGATATGGCCCTTATCATCTTGTGCCTTTGATCTCCATCTCCAAAGCACCGTCATGATCACCATCGTCACCGGCGCGACACCTTGATCTCCATCGTAGTATCATTGTCATCTCGCCAAATATTGCTTCTACGACTATCGCTACCGTTTAGTGATAAAGTAAAGCAATTACAAGGCGATTGCATTGCATACAATAAAGCGACAACCATATGGCTCCTGCCAGTTGCCGATAACTCCGTTACAAAACATGATCATCTCATACAATAAAATATAGCATCATGCCTTGACCATATCACATCAAAACATGCCCTGCAAAAACAAGTTAGACATCCTCTACTTTGTTGTTGCAAGTTTTAGATGCTACGGGCTGAGCAAGAATCGTTCTTACCTACGCATCAAAACCACAACAATATTTCATCAAGTTAGTGTTGTTTTAACCTTCAATAAGGACCGGGCGTAGTCACACTCGGTTCAACTAAAGTTGGAGAAACTAAAACTCGCCAGCCACTTGTGTGCAAAGCACGTCGGTAGAACCAGTCTCACGTAAGCATACACGTAATGTCGGTCGCGACCGCTTCATCCAACAATACCGTCAAACCAAAGTATGACATGTTGGTCAGCAGTATGACTTGTATCGCCCACAACTCACTTGTGTTCTACTCGTGTATATAACATCTATGCATAAACCTGGCTCGGATGCCACTGTTGGGGAACGTAGTAATTTCAAAAAAATTCCTACGCACACGCAAGATCATGGTGATGCATAGCAACAAGAGGGAAGAGTAACATCCACGTACCCTCGTAGACCGTAAGCGGAAGTGTTATGAGAACGCGGCTGATGTAGTCGTACGTCTTCACGATCCGACCGATCCAAGTACCGAACGTACGGCACCTCCGAGTTCAGCACACGTTCAGCTCGATGACGTCCCATGAACTCCAATCCAGCAGAGCTTCACAAGAGAGTTCCGTCAGCACGACGGCGTGATGACGGTGATCATGTTGCTACCGACGCAGGGCTTCGCCTAAGCACCACTACGATACGATCGAGGTGGATTATGGTGGAGGGGGCACCGCACACGGCTTGGAACAATCAACTTGATGTAGGGTAGAACCCTAATCGCCCGATCTTTCACGAAAGGAGCGGATCCCGCGAAGAACGCGAAGAACACGAGGAGGGAAATGAGGGGAAAAACACGAGGGGAACACAAGAGAACACTCAAACCAACAAGAATGATCACACATGCGCTAGATCCACGAGTACATAAGAGAAGATACACGATCCACGTACAACTAAGGACAATACAAGGGTAGCCGGTGATAGAGGCAAAGGTGTCCCGTCTTTCGATGAGATGATGGATATCGCTTTGGTGGAAGTCGACTTTGACGATCCGACTACGAACGTGCGAGGACGTCGCGCCTTAGCAATCGCTAAACCAACTCCGAGAGGTTATTGACCACGCCGGAGCACGATCAACCTGACCACGAGGGTCTGTTTCCTGCGAGCAAACGAAGAACAAGCAAGAAACTAAGATTGCAATCTGGATATTGCGAATATAAGATGAAAGCTTTATTGATCAAGGTGGGGTTCTGTGACGCCTTTGTCTGGTCGTTGAACACAAACGAAGTACGCGAAGTTGCAGCTATGGCGAACTTTTAATCTAAACAAAACCCAAAGTCTAAACGATGCCCTAAGGGCTGTATATATGGAGGAAGAGGGGGGAATTTCGTGGCCCTTGGTGGAGGGGTCCGAAATCAACCCTATCTCTTGTTTCCCCACACATACGGACTCTAAAAATAGCCTATACTTATGTAGTTCGAAATTACATGGGCCTGGCCCAATAATAAGGTGACGCAGCACCTAAAATAGCCTCGGGACGAAATTTATGAAGTGGCATCTTGTATATTTCGTCCAAGGCTTCATGTACCCATTATGGTGGCTTCAAAGTCCTGAAATCATCACTTGTAACTCCGTTCTTGTTCCCCTTGCGCATGCCATCATCTCCATGCTTGTTCTTGCTCCAATGTTCATCCTTCTCCAAGCTAGGCCCTTCATTTGTAAGCAAAACAAATGTATCCAATTTAGGCAGCATCATATTCTCATGAACATTAGAATCATTACCAAGAAACGAAAGTACCTGGTAATTTAGTTGGCGTGCACGAGCTCTAGTAATTGGTCCAGTATGTATAGCAGCAGGGGCTGTGGGTGTAACAATTGTATTGATGTCCTCATCACCTCTTATGATCAACTCAGATGATGTAGCCACTCTCGGGGGCGATGTGTCACATGGTGGAGGTGATGTAGTCCGGACAACAACGAATGTGGTTGTCATAGTATGCCTAGTAGTTGAAGGAACAACCATATCAACTCTTGGAATGTGCACCGTGCGCTTATTCTCCTCATGGCCAACACGTCGTTTTATTTCCTGTTCAGCTTTGCAAGCAAGATGAAACAAATGGTCCATAGGATAACACTCTCCATGAATTAGTGTCTCTTGAATATCACGGTTTAATCCTCCCCAAAATCTATCCATAAAATCATCTTCACTTTCTTCTAAAGAGGAATGCAACAAGGTAGTTTGTAAATCATCATAATATTTTGTTACAGTTTCACTACCTTGTTTTAAGTGTTGCAACTTCTTAATCATGTCACGAGTATAATAAGCAGGGACGAAAGTATGTCGCATGGCAAGTTTCAAATCATCCCAAGTAGTAGGTATATAATCAGGGTGTAACCGACAATATTCACTCCACCAAACCAAAGCATAACCAGTGAAAGAACCAACCGCAACCTTAACCTTTTTATGTTCATTGAAATTATGGGAAGCAAATATATTTTTTATGTCGAACTCCCATTCAATATATAAAGCAGGTTTAAAACGGCCATTAAATGTTGGTATAGATACATTAACCTGATCATGTGCATTTGGATGTTTGTGCACCTCTCGTGACAGTTGTGGTATTTGCAAAGGTGGTGGCACGTCTCCCACGATCGACAAAGCCCATGAATTGACTCTGGATCCTGTCATGATTAGTAGAACAAGAAACAAAACCCAAAAATAATGTTCCTATAACTACTAGGATGTGGTGGTAAAACGCTCACAGTAAAGCAAATATCAATGTCTTACAAGTTCTTACCATGCAGCAGGCGGTGATCGGCAACCAGCGGTGTCAAGTAACTCCGAATATTGAGTAAAGCGATTGCCAGGGGAGCGTACGTATACACGGTGTAGAAATATGTGGAGCTGGGTTGGCTATATATGGTAGCAAAAGATTAGCAATAATCAATTCAAAGATGCAATGTTGAATAAACGCTCAACGACGGTACTGTGCTGGTCCTAGGCTAGACCGGACTAGAGACGCGAGCCTAGAACACTAATGAGGTCACGGCGTAGCACAACTAGCATCAATGAAGGATACTAAGTAGCTCTTGACAGCAAGATATAAGTGAAGATCACAACAGCAGTGAAGATAATGAGGTGAAACAACAGCCAAGCAGGATATATCAACAACTTTGTCTCCAACTTTCCTCTGAAAAAGTTTGTGCCGATTTTTTTGTTTTTTTTTCTTCTCTCTTTTTTTTCCTCACACTTTTTTTTCTTTCTCTCCTTTTTTTTTCTCTGACTTTTTTTCCTTTTTTTCTCTCTTTTTTTCTCTCTTTTTTTCTCCCTCTTTCCAAAACAAACTAGATAAGATGCAGACTGGATCAAGTGAAGATGTGAACGATCTCAACTATTATTATGACAATGAATGGTGGGTAGCACGTGGTGGAAATTGATGGATGGGTGGTGGACAGCGGAAGAGATAATGATGCAGCGGTGGCGTGACTAATGTGAACAGAACTCGAAACTCTAAACGAACTAGACACTAAGACCAGCAACTCGACACGACAATGCAATCGATAATTCAACTATGCAATCAATGAAAAGAAAATTGCAAAGGCTCAGACTGGCTTGGACCAAGGATGAATAGATCTAACTCTTTTTTGTGGCTTTTTCTTGGACAATAGGTAAGAAAGTAAATCTAATCTAGGAAAACTGGAAATTCTCACCGAGCAACCTGAAAACTGATACCACTTGATAGAGGCAAAGGTGTCCCGTCTTTCGATGAGATGATGGATTTCGCTTTGGTGGAAGTCGACTTTGACGATCCGACTACGAACGTGCGAGGACGTCGCGCCTTAGCAATCGCTAAACCAACTCCGAGAGGTTATTGACCACGCCGGAGCACGATCAACCTGACCACGAGGGTCTGTTTCCTGCGAGCAAACGAAGAACAAGCAAGAAACTGAGATTGCAATCTGGATATTGCGAATATAAGATGAAAGCTTTATTGATCAAGGTGGGGTTCTGTGACGGCTTTGTCTGGTCGTTGAACACAAACGAAGTACGCGAAGTTGCAGCTATGGCGAACTTTTAATCTAAACAAAACCCAAAGTCTAAACGATGCCCTAAGGGCTGTATATATGGAGGAAGAGGGGGGAATTTCGTGGCCCTTGGTGGAGGGGTCCGAAATCAACCCTATCTCTTGTTTCCCCACACATACGGACTCTAAAAATAGCCTATACTTATGTATTTCGAAATTACATGGGCCTGGCCCAATAATAAGGTGACGCAGCACCTAAAATAGCCTCGGGACGAAATTTATGAAGTGGCATCTTGTATATTTCGTCCAAGGCTTCATGCACCCATTATGGTGGCTTCAAAGTCCTAAAATCATCACTTGTAACTCCGTTCTTGTTCCCCTTGCGCATGCCATCATCTCCATGCTTGTTCTTGCTCTAATGTTCATCCTTCTCCAAGCTAGGCCCTTCATTTGTAAGCAAAACAAATGTATCCAATTTAGGCAGCATCATATTCTCATGAACATTAGAATCATTACCAAGAAACAAAAGTACCTGGTAATTTAGTTGGCGTGCACGGGCTCTAGTAATTGGTCCAGTATGTATAGCAGCAGGGGCTGTGGGTGTAACAATTGTATTGATGTCCTCATCATCCTCCCCTTCTTGAAATGAAGTCATCCTCGACGGAAGTTCATCTTCCTCACCCAAATAAGGCTTCAAATCTGCAATGTTAAAAGTGGGACTAACCCCAAAATCTGCAGGCAGCTCAAGTTTATATGCATTATCATTTATTTTCTCTAACACCTTAAAGGGACCATCAGCACGTGGCATTAGCTTTGATTTGCGCAAATCAGGAAATCTATCCTTACGCAAATGTAACCAAACAAGATCTCCAGGTGCAAACACAACATGTTTTCTAACCTTATCTCCAGCAAGTTTATATTTAGCATTCATACGCTCAATGTTTTCCATAGTTAACTCATGCATTTTTAAAATCAATTCAGCACGTTGTTTAGCATCAAAATTAACCTTCTCCGAAGATGGAAGAGGCAACAAATCAATAGGTGCACGAGGTAGGAAACCATACACAACTTCAAAAGGGCACATCTTAGTAGTAGAATGCAATGAACGATTATAAGCAAATTCAATATGAGGCAAGCATTCCTCCCACATTTTCTTATTATTCTTCAAAACAGCCCAAAGCATAGTAGACAACGTTCTATTGACTACTTCAGTTTGTCCATCAGTTTGGGGGTGACAAGTAGTACTAAAAAGCAGTTTAGTCCCCAACTTAGCCCATAAACATCTCCAAAAGTGGCTAAGAAATTTAGTATCACGATCTGAAACAATAGTATTTGGCACACCATGCAAGCGAATAATTTCACGAAAGAACAAATCAGCAACATTAACAGCATCATCGCTTTTATGACATGGTATAAAGTGTGCCATTTTCGAGAATCTATCCACGACAACAAATATGCTATCCCTCCCCTTCTTTGTTCGAGGTAAACCTAAAACAAAGTCCATAGATATATCCTCACAAGGAACACTAGGTACAGGCAAAGGCATATATAAACCATGAGGATTGAGTCGTGACTTAGCTTTTTGACATGTAGTGCATCGAGCAATAAAACGCTCAACATCCCGTCTCATCTTTGGCCAAAAGAAATGTGTAGCAAGTACGTCCTCCGTCTTCTTCACGCCAAAGTGTCCCATTAATCCTCCTCCATGCGCCTCCTGCAACAACAAAAGACGAACGGAGCTAGCTGGAATGCATAGCTTGTTAGCACGAAACACAAATCCATCATTAACGACAAACTTGTTCCACATTCTTCCTTCTTTACAATTCTGCATTACATCTTTAAAATCAGCATCATGCACATATTGATCTTTGATGGTCTCCAAACCAAATATTTTGAAGTCAAGTTGTGAAAGCATAGTATAGCGACGAGACAATGCATCAGCAATAACATTTTCTTTTCCCTTCTTGTGTTTAATGGCGTAAGGGAAAGTCTCAATGAATTCAACCCATTTAGCATGTCTACGATTCAGTTTAGCTTGACTTTTAATATGTTTCAAAGATTCATGATCAGAATGTATAACAAATTCTTTGGGCCATAAATAATGTTGCCATGTTTCTAAAGTCCGTACAAGAGCATATAATTCTTTATCATAAGTAGAATAATTCAGACTAGGCCCACTCAATTTTTCAGAAAAGTATGCAACAGGTTTGCCATCTTGTAATAACACATGATGAGGACATCAATACAATTGTTACACCCACAGCCCCTGCTGCTATACATACTGGACCAATTACTAGAGCTCGTGCATGCCAACTAAATTACCAGGTACTTTCGTTTGTTGGTAATGATTCTAATGTTCATGAGAATATGATGCTGCCTAAATTGGATACATTTGTTTTGCTTACAAATGGAGGGCCTAGCTTGGAGAAGGATGAACATTGGAGCAAGAACAAGCATGGAGATGATGGCATGCGCAAGGGGAACAAGAACGGAGTTACAAGTGATGATTTCAGGACTTTGAAGCCACCATAATGGGTGCATGAAGCCTTGGACGAAATATACAAGATGCCACTTCATAAATTTCGTCCCGAGGCTATTTTAGGTGTTGCGTCACCTTATTATTGGGCCAGGCCCATGTAATTTCGAAATACATAAGTATAGGCTATTTTTAGAGTCCGTATGTGTGGGGAAACAAGAGATAGGGTTGATTTCGGACCCCTCCACCAAGGGCCACGAAATTGCCCCCTCTTCCTCCATATATACAGCCCTTAGGGCATCGTTTAGACTTTGGGTTTTGTTTAGATTAAAAGTTCGCCATAGCTGCAACTTCGCGTACTTCGTTTGTGTTCAACGACCAGACAAAGGCGTCACAGAACTCCACCTTGATCAATAAAGCTTTCATCTTATATTCGCAATATCCGGATTGCAATCTCAGTTTCTTGCTTGTTCTTCGTTTGCTCGCAGGAAACAGACCCTCGTGGTCAGGTTGACCGTGCTCCGGCGTGGTCAATAACCTCTCGGAGTTGGTTTAGCGATTGCTAAGGCGCGACATCCTCGCACGTTCGTAGTCGGATCGTCAAAGTCGACTGCCACCAAAGCGATATCCATCATCTCATCGAAAGACGGGACACCTTTGCCTCTATCAAGTGGTATCAGATTTCCAGGTTGCTCGGTGAGATTTTACAGTTTTTCGTAGTTTAGATCGAGTCTGTTCTTCATACCTACAGTCCACGAAAAAGCCACAAAAAAAATTAGGGTTAGTTCATCATACCCGAACCAATCTGAGCCTTTGCATAATCTTTTTAGGGTTTTGCTTTGTTGAATTTGCGGTTGCATCGTCGTGTCTAGTTGCTGGTCTTAGAGTCTAGTCTTTTAGAGTTTCGAGTTCTGGTCATAAGTTGTCACGCCGCCGCCGCACCATCATCATCACCCCTGCCATCTACCACCACCGCTCCGAATCCGTATCCATAAAGCACCACCAATCCGTGTCCATATACCACCACCGATCCATATCCATATACTACCACCGCTACCACCACCGCTGCCATATACCACCACCATATATCCACCACCAATCCGAGTTCTTGTCATATTAGGTTTGTTTTCGAGATCCATCTAGATTCCGATTCGTGTTTCCTTTCCGGAGTCGGGTAGCCACGCTCCGTTTAGGCCCAAAATTTTTCGAAAACGCATTTTTCGAAAAAAATTCTGGCTATCCTATTTTTAGGTGTTTTTGAGTGTTTTGAGACAGGTGCCATTATAGGAAGTTTTTTTTGACCCGTTTCCAGTTTTTGGGTCCGGGCAGTCGAAAAAAAAATTGGTCGAAAAATTTCGTGCCCATCCTGTCAGTTTGAGCTAGGAAGAGTTTTGAGACACTCGCCATTATAGTGATTTTTCCCAAAAAAAAAGCAGCGCAAAAAAAAACGAGCGCAAAAAAAAAGAGCGAAAAAGAAAATTCAGAGTGTGGTTTTCCCTTGTTTACGTGCCGCGCCGTGATTTTGTTGGTGTTCTAGGCTCGCGTCTCTAGCACAGTCTAGCCTAGGACCAGCACAGTACCGTCGTTGAGCGTTTATTCAACTTTGCATCTCTGAATTGATTATTGCTGACCCTTTTTGCTACCATACTATAAGCCTTCCCAGCTCCACATACATCTACGTCGTGTGTTTGACTCTCCCTGGTAATCGCTCTATCCAAGCTTTGAGAGTTTTTGACTACAACGGTTGCCGATCACCGCCTGCTGCTGGGTAAGAACTGGTAAGAATTTGAGATTTGCTTGACGGACTTGTGATACACCACCACCACTTCTTAGTAGTCTGTAGGATCATATTCTTGTGTGTTTCTATTGCTGCTAACCATGCCAGGATCACAAGCCGACGAGATTGACTGGGAGAACTTATCGAACAAGGAGCTTCATGATAAGTTTCAGCAAATGATGACTGAACAGGTACAAGATGTGCTGAACAATTTTGAAGAGGCCATGGAGAAGATCACTGGCCTTGAGAAGACGTTCGAAACAAAGCTCGATAACAGATTTAATGAACTGCTTGCGCGTCTTCCACCACCGGCTGCACCTGTCGCACCTCTGCAACAACAACAACTACGCCCCCTTCCGAATCAGTATGGACGAGCACAGCATGTTCCTATTGAGCCAGGACAAAATTCTGGTGCCGCTGCTGCTGCTGTTGGTGCTTCTTTGGCTCCTGCTACTACTGCTGCTGGTACCCAGGAGGATGATGAGTATGCGGGCGATTATGAGGATGAGGTTGATCAAAATCAGCACTACGTGCAGCCACCTGCACCACCACCAGCAGGTCGACCTCAGGTATATATTCGTAATGGTAGGCCTGCACCACCACTTCAGGTACGAGATGATGTCCATATTCCTAAACTGAAATTGAATATTCCACCATTTGAGGGTAGATATGTTCCTGATATATATCTTACTTGGGAGTTAGAAACTGAACAACGATTTACATGTTTACAATATCCTGAGGAGAGACGAGTTGCTGCTGCTGTTTGTGCTTTCACTAGTTTTGCATGTGTATGGTGGTCTGAACATTGTAGATTATATCCTGTTCCAACTACTTGGGTTGCTTTGAAAACTGCTATGCGTACTCGTTGGGTTCCACCATATTATCAACGTGAATTGCTTCAAAAATTACAGCGCTTAAGACAAGGAAAAAATTCTGTAGAAGAATATTATCAGGAATTACAAACTGGCATGATTAGATGTGGTATTGTTGAGGAGAATGAAGCTATGCTTGCACGTTTTCTAGGTGGATTAAATAGAGAGATTCAGACCATTCTAGACTATAAGGAGTATACTAATATCACTCGTTTATTCCATCTTGCTTGTAAAGCTGAACGTGAAGTGCAGGATCGACAAGCATTGGCGCGAACTAACTTTTCTGCAGGCCGACCTTCATCATGGACACCACGTGCATCTTCTACTTCAACTGCACCAGCACCTCCATCCGGTGCCACCTCCAGCCGTGATACAAGAAAACAGGCACAACCACCATTATCTGCCAAGAGCGCACCTGCGGGGCCTGCACAGCGTTCTTCTTCTTCCATGGCATCAACAGGGCACACAAGTGATATAATTTGTCGTCGTTGTAAGGGAGGAGGTCATTATGCGAGAGAATGCAAATCTTCGCGTGTGATGATTGCTACCGCGGATGGTGGATATGAGTCCGCTAGTGACTATGATGAGGAGACATTGGCTCTTATTACACGTGAAGAACATGGTGGAGATGATTCTGATCATGAGACGCAATACATGGCTCCTGAAGACGCTGACAGGTATGAATGTTTAGTTGCTCAACGTGTTTTGAGTGTGCAGGTCACACAAGCTGAGCAAAATCAGAGGCACAATTTGTTCCATACCAAGGGAGTTGTGAAGGAACGTTCTGTGCGCGTCATAATAGACGGAGGGAGCTGCAACAACTTGGCTAGCATGGAGATGGTGGAGAAGCTTTCTCTCACCACAAGACCACATCCACATCCTTACTACATCCAATGGTTCAACAACAGCGGCAAGGTTAAGGTAACACGTACTGTTCGTGTGCATTTTAGTATCTCTACATATGCTGATTATGTTGATTGTGATGTGGTACCTATGCAAGCATGTTCCTTATTACTGGGTAGACCATCGCAATTTGATAAAAATTCTGTACACCATGGTAGAAACAATCACTATACTCTTGTTCATAAGGATAAAAATATTACTTTGCTTCCTATGACTCCTGATTCCATTTTGAAAGATGATATTAATAGAGCTAATAAAGCACAACAGGAGAAGAATAAGAGTGAAAATCAGATTGTGGCAAAAGTATTTGAGCAACAAATGAAGCCTAATAATAAACCATCTAGTGTTGCTTCTGAAATTAAATTGAAAAGTGCATGTTTATTTGCCACCAAATCTGATATTGATGAGCTAGATTTCAGCAAATCTGTTTGCTATGCTTTTGTGTGCAAAGAGGCATTATTTTCATTCGAGGACGTGCCTTCCTCTTTGCCTCCTGCTGTCACTAACATTTTGCAGGAGTTCGCTGACGTTTTTCCACAAGACGTGCCACCGGGATTACCGCCTATTCGAGGGATTGAGCATCAGATTGACTTAATTCCCGGTGCTTCACTGCCAAACCGTGCACCATATCGTACCAATCCAGAGGAGACGAAGGAGATTATGCGTCAAGTACAAGAGCTTCTCGACAAAGGTTATATACGCGAATCCCTTAGTCCTTGTGCTGTTCCTATTATTCTAGTTCCGAAAAAGGATGGTACATCACGTATGTGTGTTGATTGTAGAGGCATTAATAATATTACTATTCGTTATCGTCATCCTATTCCTTGGCTAGATGATATGCTTGATGAATTGAGTGGCTCTACAATATTCTCCAAAGTTGATTTGCGTAGTGGCTACCATCAAATTCGTATGAAATTGGGAGATGAATGGAAAACAGCATTTAAAACTAAGTTTGGATTATATGAGTGGTTAGTCATGCCTTTTGGGTTAACTAATGCACCTAGTACTTTCATGAGATTAATGAACGAAGTTTTACATGCTTTCATTGGACGATTTGTGGTAGTTTACTTTGATGACATATTGATTTATAGCAGATCTTTGGAAGAACATTTGGAACATTTACGTGCTGTTTTTATTGCTCCACGTGATGCACGTTTGTTTGGTAACCTTGGGAAGTGCACCTTTTGCACCGACCGAGTATCTTTTCTTGGCTATGTTGTTACTCCACAGGGAATTGAAGTTGATAAAGCCAAGATTGAAGCTATTGAGAGTTGGCCACAGCCCAAAACGGTCACACAAGTGAGGAGTTTTCTTGGCCTCGCTGGATTCTATAGGCGTTTTGTGAGAGATTTCAGCACCATTGCTGCACCTCTCAATGAGCTTACAAAGAAAGATGTGCCTTTTCTTTGGGGTACCGCACAGGAAGAAGCCTTCACGGTATTGAAAGATAAGTTGACACATGCTCCTTTACTCCAACTTCCTGATTTTAATAAGACTTTTGAGCTTGAATGTGATGCTAGTGGAATTGGATTAGGAGGTGTGTTATTACAAGATGGCAAACCTGTTGCATACTTTTCTGAAAAATTGAGTGGGCCTAGTCTGAATTATTCTACTTATGATAAAGAATTATATGCTCTTGTTCGGACTTTAGAAACATGGCAACATTATTTATGGCCCAAAGAATTTGTTATACATTCTGATCATGAATCTTTGAAACATATTAAAAGTCAAGCTAAACTGAATCGTAGACATGCTAAATGGGTTGAATTCATTGAGACATTCCCTTATGTCATTAAACACAAGAAGGGAAAAGAAAATGTTATTGCTGATGCATTGTCTCGTCGCTATACTATGCTTTCACAACTTGACTTCAAAATATTTGGTTTGGAGACCATCAAAGATCAATATGTGCATGATGCTGATTTTAAAGATGTAATGCAGAATTGTAAAGAAGGAAGAATGTGGAACAAGTTTGTTGTTAACGATGGATTTGTGTTTCGTGCTAACAAGCTATGCATTCCAGCTAGCTCCGTTCGTCTTTTGTTATTGCAGGAGGCGCATGGAGGAGGATTAATGGGACACTTTGGCGTGAAGAAGACGGAGGACGTACTTGCTACACATTTCTTTTCGCCAAAGATGAGACGGGATGTTGAGCGTTTTATTGCTCGCTGCACTACATGTCAAAAAGCTAAGTCACGACTCAATCCTCATGGTTTATATATGCCTTTGCCTGTACCTAGTGTTCCTTGGGAGGATATATCTATGGACTTTGTTTTAGGTTTACCTCGAACAAAGAAGGGGAGGGATAGCATATTTGTTGTCGTGGATAGATTCTCGAAAATGGCACACTTTATACCATGTCATAAAAGCGATGATGTTGTTAATGTTGTTGATTTGTTCTTTCGTGAAATTATTCGCTTGCATGGTGTGCCAAATACTATTGTTTCAGATCGTGATACTAAATTTCTTAGCCATTTTTGGAGATGTTTATGGGCTAAGTTGGGGACTAAACTGCTTTTTAGTACTACTTGTCACCCCCAAACTGATGGACAAACTGAAGTAGTCAATAGAACGTTGTCTACTATGCTTAGGGCTGTTTTGAAGAATAATAAGAAAATGTGGGAGGAATGCTTGCCTCATATTGATTTTGCTTATAATCGTTCATTACATTCTACTACTAAGATGTGCCCTTTTGAAGTTGTGTATGGTTTCCTACCTCGTGCACCTATTGATTATGCCTCTTCCATCTTCGGAGAAGGTTAATTTTGATGCTAAACAACGTGCTGAATTGATTTTAAAAATGCATGAGTTAACTAAGGAAAACATTGAGCGTATGAATGCTAAATATAAACTTGCTGGAGATAAGGGTAGAAAACATGTTGTGTTTGCACCTGGAGATCTTGTATGGTTACATTTGCGTAAGGATAGATTTCCTGATTTGCGCAAATCAAAATTAATGCCACGTGCTGATGGTCCCTTTAAGGTGTTAGAGAAAATAAATGATAATGCATATAAACTTGAGCTGCCTGCAGATTTTGGGGTTAGTCCCACTTTTAACATTGCAGATTTGAAGCCTTATTTGGGTGAGGAAGATGAACTTCCGTCGAGGACGACTTCATTTCAAGAAAGGGAGGATGATGAGGACATCAATACAATTGTTACACCCACAGCCCCTGCTGCTATACATACTGGACCAATTACTAGAGCTCGTGCACGCCAACTAAATTACCAGGTACTTTCGTTTGTTGGTAATGATTCTAATGTTCATGAGAATATGATGCTGCCTAAATTGGATACATTTGTTTTGCTTACAAATGGAGGGCCTAGCTTGGAGAAGGATGAACATTGGAGCAAGAACAAGCATGGAGATGATGGCATGCGCAAGGGGAACAAGAACGGAGTTACAAGTGATGATTTCAGGACTTTGAAGCCACCATAATGGGTGCATGAAGCCTTGGACGAAATATACAAGATGCCATTTCATAAATTTTGTCCCGAGGCTATTTTAGGTGCTGCGTCACCTTATTATCGGGCCAGGCCCATGTAATTTCGAAATACATAAGTATAGGCTATTTTTAGAGTCCGTATGTGTGGGGAAACAAGAGATAGGGTTGATTTCGGACCCCTCCACCAAGGGCCACGAAATTGCCCCCTCTTCCTCCATATATACAGCCCTTAGGGCATCGTTTAGACTTTGGGTTTTGTTTAGATTAAAAGTTCGCCATAGCTGCAACTTCGCGTACTTCGTTTGTGTTCAACGACCAGACAAAGGCGTCACAGAACTCCACCTTGATCAATAAAGCTTTCATCTTATATTCGCAATATCCAGATTGCAATCTCAGTTTCTTGCTTGTTCTTCGTTTGCTCGCAGGAAACAGACCCTCGTGGTCAGGTTGATCGTGCTCCGGCGTGGTCAATAACCTCTCGGAGTTGGTTTAGCGATTACTAAGGCGCGACGTCATCGCACGTTCGTAGTCGGATCGTCAAAGTCGACTGCCACCAAAGCGATATCCATCATCTCATCGAAAGACGGGACACCTTTGCCTCTATCAACACACCTCCTAATCCAATTCCACTAGCATCACATTCAAGCTCAAAAGTCTTATTAAAATCAGGAAGTTGGAGTAAAGGAGCATGTGTCAACTTATCTTTCAATACCGTGAAGGCTTCTTCCTGTGCGGTACCCCAAACAAAAGGCACATCCTTCTTTGTAAGCTCTTTGAGAGGTGCAGCAATGGTGCTGAAATCTCTCACAAAACGCCTATAGAATCCAGCAAGGCCAAGAAAACTCCTCACTTGTGTGACCGTTTTGGGCTGCGGCCAACTCTCAATAGCTTCAATCTTGGCTTTGTCAACTTCAATTCCCTGTGGAGTAACAACATAGCCAAGAAAAGATACTCGGTCGGTGCAAAAGGTGCACTTCCCAAGGTTACCAAACAAACATGCATCACGTAGAGCAATAAAAACAGCACGTAAATGTTCCAAATGTTCTTCCAAAGATCTGCTATAAATCAGTATATCATCAAAATAGACTACCACAAATCGTCCAATGAAACCACGTAAAACTTCGTTCATTAGTCTCATGAAAGTACTAGGCGCATTAGTTAACCCAAAAGGCATGACTAACCACTCATATAATCCAAACTTAGTTTTAAATGCTGTTTTCCATTCATCTCCCAATTTCATACGAATTTGATGGTAGCCACTACGCAAATCAACTTTGGAGAATATTGTAGAGCCACTCAATTCATCAAGCATATCATCTAGCCTAGGAATAGGATGACGATAACGAATAGTAATATTATTAATGCCTCTACAATCAACACACATACGTGATGCACCATCCTTTTTCGGCACTAGAATAATAGGAACAGCACAAGGACTAAGGGATTCGCGTATATAACCTTTGTCGAGAAGCTCTTGTACTTGACGCATAATCTCCTTCGTCTCCTCTGGATTGGTACGGTATGGTGCACGGTTTGGCAGTGAAGCACCGGGAATTAAGTCAATCTGATGCTCAATCCCTCGAATAGGCGGTAATCCCGGTGGCACGTCTTGTGGAAAAACATCAGCGAACTCCTGCAAAATGTTAGTGACAGCAGGAGGCAAAGAGGAAGGCACGTCCTCGAATGAAAATAATGCCTCTTTGCACACAAAAGCATAGCAAACAGATTTGCTGAAATCTAGCTCATCAATATCAGATTTGGTGGCAAATAAACATGCACTTTTCAATTTAATTTCAGAAGCAACACTAGATGGTTTATTATTAGGCTTCATTTGTTGCTCAAATTCTTTTGCCACAATCTGATTTTCACTCTTATTCTTCTCCTGTTGTGCTTTATTAGCTCTATTAATATCAGCTTTCAAAATGGAATCAGGAGTCATAGGAAGCAAAGTAATATTTTTATCCTTATGAACAAGAGTATAGTGATTGTTTCTACCATGGTGTACAGAATTTTTATCAAATTGCCATGGTCTACCAAGTAATAAGGAACATGCTTGCATAGGTACCACATCACAATCAACATAATCAGCATATGTAGAGATACTAAAATGCACATGAACAGTATGTGTTACCTTAACCTTGCCGCTGTTGTTGAACCATTGGATGTAGTAAGGATGTGGATGTGGTCTTGTGGTGAGAGAAAGCTTCTCCACCATCTCCATGCTAGCCAAGTTGTTGCAGCTCCCTCCGTCTATTATGACGCGCACAGAACGTTCCTTCACAACTCCCTTGGTATGGAACAAATTGTGCCTCTGATTTTGCTCAGCTTGTGTGACCTGCACACTCAAAACACGTTGAGCTACTAAACATTCATACCTGTCAGCGTCTTCAGGAGCCATGTATTGCGTCTCATGATCAGAATCATCTCCACCATGTTCTTCACGTGTAATAAGAGCCAATGTCTCCTCATCATAGTCACTAGCGGACTCATATCCACCATCTGCTGTAGCAATCATCACACGCGGAGATTTGCATTCCCTCGCATAATGACCTCCTCCCTTACAACGACGACAAATAATATCACTTGTGTGCCCTGTTAATGCCATGGAAGAAGAAGAACGCTGTGCAGGCCCCGCAGGTGCGCTCTTGGCAGATAATGGTGGTTGTGCCTGTTTTCTTGTATCACGGCTGGAGGTGGCACCGGATGGAGGTGCTGGTGCAGTTGAAGTAGAAGATGCACGTGGTGTCCATGATGAAGGCCGGCCTGCTGAAAAGTTAGTTCGCCCTAATGCTTGTCGATCCTGCACTTCACGTTCAGCTTTACAAGCAAGATGGAATAAACGAGTGATATTAGTATACTCCTTATAGTCTAGAATGGTCTGAATCTCTCTATTTAATCCACCCAGAAAACGTGCAAGCATAGCTTCATTCTCCTCAACAATACCACATCTAATCATGCCAGTTTGTAATTCCTGATAATATTCTTCTACAGAATTTTTCCCTTGTCTTAAACGCTGCAATTTTTGAAGCAATTCACGTTGATAATATGGTGGAACCCAACGCGTACGCATAGCAGTTTTCAAAGCAGCCCAAGTAGTTGGAATAGGATATAATCTACAATGTTCAAACCACCATACACATGCAAAACTAGTGAAAGCACAAACAGCAGCAGCAACTCGTCTCTCCTCAGGATATTGTAAACATGTAAATCGTTGTTCAGTTTCTAACTCCCAAGTAAGATATATATCAGGAACATATCTACCCTCAAATGGTGGAATATTCAATTTCAGTTTAGGAATATGGACATCATCTCGTACCTGAGGTGGTGGTGCAGGCCTACCATTACGAATATATACCTGAGGTCGACCTGCTGGTGGTGGTGCTGGTGGCTGCTCGTAGATCTGATTTTGATCAACCTCATCCTCATAATCGCCCGCATACTCATCATCCTCCTGGGTACCAGCAGCAGCAGTAGCAGGAGCCAAAGAAACACCAACAGCAGTAGCAGCGGCACCAGAATTTTGTCCTGGCTCAATAGGAACACGCTGTGCTCGTCCATACTGATTCGGAAGGGGGCGTAGTTGTTGTTGTTGCAGAGGTGCGACAGGTGCAGCCGGTGGTGGAAGACGCGCAAGCAGTTCATTAAATCTGTTATCGAGCTTTGTTTCGAACGTCTTCTCAAGGCCAGTGATCTTCTCCATGGCCTCTTCAAAATTGTTCAGCACATCTTGTACCTGTTCAGTCATCATTTGCTGAAACTTATCATGAAGCTCCTTGTTCGATAAGTTCTCCCAGTCAATCTCGTCGGCTTGTGATCCTGGCATGGTTAGCAGCAATAGAAACACACAAGAATATGATCCTACAGACTACTAAGAAGTGGTGGTGGTGTATCACAAATCCGTCAAGCAAATCTGAAATTCTTACCAGTTCTTACCCAGCAGCAGGCGGTGATCGGCAACCGTTGTAGTGAAAAACTCTCAAAGCTTGGATAGAGCGATTACCAGGGAGAGTCAAAACACACGACGTAGATGTATGTGGAGCTGGGAAGGCTTATAGTATGGTAGCAAAAAGGGTCAGCAATAATCAATTCAGAGATGCAAAGTTGAATAAACGCTCAACGACGGTACTGTGCTGGTCCTAGGCTAGACTGTGCTAGAGATGTGAGCCTAGAACATCAACAAAATCACGGCGCGGCACGTAAACAAGGGAAAAGCACACTCTGAAAATTTTCTTTTCGCTCTCTTTTTTTTTGCGCTCTTTTTTTTGCGCTCCTTTTTTTTTGCGAAAAAGCACTATAATGGCGAGTGTCTCAAAACTCTTCCTAGGTCAAACTGACAGGATGGGCACGAAATTTTTTTTTTCGACAAATTTTTTTTTTTCGACTGCCCGGACCCAAAAACTGGAAACGGGTCAAAAAAAACTTCCTATAATGGCACCTGTCTCAAAACACTCAGAAACACCTAAAAATAGGATAGCCAGAATTTTTTTCGAAAAATGCGTTTTCGAAAAATTTTGGGCCTAAACGGAGCGTGGCTACCCGACTCTTTTTTTTTCCGAAACCTACTCCGGCAAGGAAACACGAATCGGAAACTAGATGGATCTCGAAAACAACCCCAATAAGCAAGGAACTCGGATTGGTGGTGGATATATGGTGGTGGTATATGGCAGCGGTGGTGGTAGCGGTGGTAGTATATGGATATGGATCGGTGGTGGTATATGGACACGGATTGGTGGTGGTATATGGATACGGATTCGGAGCGGTGGTGGTAGATGGCAGGGGCGATGATGATGGTGCGGCGGCGGCGTGACAACTTATGACCAGAACTCGAAACTCTAAAAGACTAGCAACTAGACCGACGATGCAACCACAAATTCAACAAAGCAAAACCCTAAAAAGATTATGCAAAGGCTCAGATTGGTTTGGATATGACGAACTAACCCTAATTTTTTTTTATTTTTTTGTGGCTTGTTCGTGGACGTAGGTATGAGGAACACACTCGATCTAAACTACGAAAAACTGTAAAATCTCACCGAGCAACCTGGAAATCTGATACCACTTGATAGAGGCAAAGGTGTCCCGTCTTTCGATGAGATGATGGATATCGCTTTGGTGGAAGTCGACTTTGACGATCCGACTACGAACGTGCGAGGACGTCGCGCCTTAGCAATCGCTAAACCAACTCCGAGAGGTTATTGACCACGCCGGAGCACGATCAACCTGACCACGAGGGTCTGTTTCCTGCGAGCAAACGAAGAACAAGCAAGAAACTAAGATTGCAATCTGGATATTGCGAATATAAGATGAAAGCTTTATTGATCAAGGTGGGGTTCTGTGACGCCTTTGTCTGGTCGTTGAACACAAACGAAGTACGCGAAGTTGCAGCTATGGCGAACTTTTAATCTAAACAAAACCCAAAGTCTAAACGATGCCCTAAGGGCGGTATATATGGAGGAAGAGGGGGGAATTTCGTGGCCCTTGGTGGAGGGGTCCGAAATCAACCCTATCTCTTGTTTCCCCACACATACGGACTCTAAAAATAGCCTATACTTATGTATTTCGAAATTACATGGGCCTGGCCCAATAATAAGGTGACGCAGCACCTAAAATAGCCTCGGGACGAAATTTATGAAGTGGCATCTTGTATATTTCGTCCAAGGCTTCATGCACCCATTATGGTGGCTTCAAAGTCCTGAAATCATCACTTGTAACTCCGTTACTGTTCCCCTTGCGCATGCCATCATCTCCATGCTTGTTCTTGCTCCAATGTTCATCCTTCTCCAAGCTAGGCCCTTCATTTGTAAGCAAAACAAATGTATCCAATTTAGGCAGCATCATATTCTCATGAACATTAGAATCATTACCAAGAAACGAAAGTACCTGGTAATTTAGTTGGCGTGCACGAGCTCTAGTAATTGGTCCAGTATGTATAGCAGCAGGGGCTGTGGGTGTAACAATTGTATTGATGTCCTCATCAGTGTTCCTCTTGCGTTTGGCCAAACTGTTGGTGCTGCTGTTGATACTTCTGTGGCTCCTGCTGCTGATGCGGAGGAGGATGATTATGTGGGAGATTATGAGGATGAGGTTGATCAAAATCAACACTACGTGCAGCCACCTGTACCACCACCAGCAGGTCGACCTCAGGTATATATTCATAATGGTAGGCCTGCACCACCACCTCAGGTACGAGATGATGTCCATATTCCTAAACTGAAATTGAATATTCCACCATTTGAGGGTAGATATGTTCCTGATATATATCTTACTTGGGAGTTAGAAACTGAACAACGATTTACATGTTTACAATATCCTGAGGAGAGACTAGTTGCTGCTGCTGTTTGTGCTTTCACTAGTTTTGCATGTGTATGGTGGTCTGAACATTGTAGATTATATCCTATTCCAACTACTTGGGCTGCTTTGAAAACTGCTATGCGTACGCGTTGGGTTCCACCATATTATCAACGTGAATTGCTTCAAAAATTGCAGCGTTTAAGACAAGGGAAAAATTCTGTAGAAGAATATTATCAGGAATTACAAACTGGCATGATTAGATGTGGTATTGTTGAGGAGAATGAAGCTATGCTTGCACGTTTTCTGGGTGGATTAAATAGAGAGATTCAGACCATTCTAGACTATAAGGAGTATACTAATATCACTCGTTTATTCCATCTTGCTTGTAAAGCTGAACGTGAAGTGCAGGATCGACAAGCATTGGGGCGAACTAACTTTTCTGCAGGCCGACCTTCATCATGGACACCACGTGCATCTTCTACTTCAACTGCACCAGCACCTCCATCCGGTGCCACCTCCAGCCGTGACACAAGAAAACAGGCACAACCACCATTATCTGCCAAGAGCGCACCTGTGGGGCCTGCACAACGTTCTTCTTCTTCCATGGCATCAACAGGGCACACAAGTGATATTATTTGTCGTCGTTGTAAGGGAGGAGGTCATTATGCGAGAGAATGCAAATCTCCGCGTGTGATGATTGCTACCACGGATGGTGGATATGAGTCCGCTAGTGACTATGATGAGGAGACTTTGGCTCTTATTACACGTGAAGAACATGGTGGAGATGATTCTGATCATGAGACGCAATACATGGCTCCTGAAGACGCTGACAAGTATGAATGTTTAGTTGCTCAACGTGTTTTGAGTGTGCAGGTCACACAAGCTGAGCAAAATCAGAGGCACAATTTGTTCCATACTAAGGGAGTTGTGAAGGAACGTTCTGTGCGCGTCATCATAGACGGAGGGAGCTGCAACAACTTGGCTAGCATGGAGATGGTGGAGAAGCTTTCTCTCACCACAAGACCACATCCACATCCTTACTACATCCAATGGTTCAATAACAGCGGCAAGGTTAAGGTAACACGTACTGTTCGTGTGCATTTTAGTATCTCTACATATGCTGATTATGTTGATTGTGATGTGGTACCTATGCAAGCATGTTCCTTATTACTTGGTAGACCATGGCAATTTGATAAAAATTCTGTACACCATGGTAGAAACAATCACTATACTCTTGTTCATAAGGATAAAAATATTACTTTGCTTCCTATGACTCCTGATTCCATTTTGAAAGATGATATTAATAGAGCTAATAAAGCACAACAGGAGAAGAATAAGAGTGAAAATCAGATTGTGGCAAAAGAATTTGAGCAACAAATGAAGCCTAATAATAAACCATCTAGTGTTGTTTCTGAAATTAAATTGAAAAGTGCATGTTTATTTGCCACCAAATCTGATATTGATGAGCTAGATTTCAGCAAATCTGTTTGCTATGCTTTTGTGTGCAAAGAGGCATTATTTTCATTCGAGGACGTGCCTTCCTCTTTGCCTCCTGCTGTCACTAACATTTTGCAGGAGTTCGCTGACGTCTTTCCACAAGACGTGCCACTGGGATTACCGCCTATTCGAGGGATTGAGCATCAGATTGACTTAATTCCCGGTGCTTCACTGCCAAACCGTGCACCATACCGTACCAATCCAGAGGAGACGAAGGAGATTATGCGTCAAGTACAAGAGCTTCTCGACAAAGGTTATATACGCGAATCCCTTAGTGCTTGTGCTGTTCCTATTATTCTAGTGCCGAAAAAGGATGGTACATCACGTATGTGTGTTGATTGTAGAGGCATTAATAATATTACTATTCGTTATCGTCATCCTATTCCTAGGCTAGATGATATGCTTGATGAATTGAGTGGCTCTACAATATTCTCCAAAGTTGATTTGCATAGTGGCTACCATCAAATTCGTATGAAATTGGGAGACGAATGGAAAACAGCATTTAAAACTAAGTTTGGATTATATGAGTGGTTAGTCATGCCTTTTGGGTTAACTAATGCACCTAGTACTTTCATGAGATTAATGAACGAAGTTTTACGTGCTTTCATTGGACGATTTGTGGTAGTTTACTTTGATGACATATTGATTTATAGCAGATCTTTGGAAGAACATTTGGAACATTTACGTGCTGTTTTTATTGCTCTACGTGATGCACGTTTGTTTGGTAACCTTGGGAAGTGCACCTTTTGCACCGACCGAGTATCTTTTCTTGGCTATGTTGTTACTCCACAGGGAATTGAAGTTGATAAAGCCAAGATTGAAGCTATTGAGAGTTGGCCGCAGCCCAAAACTGATAGAGGCGAGGGTCCCGATCTTTCGATGAGATGATGGATATCGCTTTGGTGGAAGTCGACTTTGACGATCCGACTACGAACGTGCGAGGACGTCGCGCCTTAGCAATCGCTAAACCAACTCCGAGAGGTTATTGACCACGCCGGAGCACGATCAACCTGACCACGAGGGTCTGTTTCCTGCGAGCAAACGAAGAACAAGCAAGAAACTAAGATTGCAATCTGGATATTGCGAATATAAGATGAAAGCTTTATTGATCAAGGTGGGGTTCTGTGACGCCTTTGTCTGGTCGTTGAACACAAACGAAGTACGCGAAGTTGCAGCTATGGAGAACTTTTAATCTAAACAAAACCCAAAGTCTAAACGATGCCCTAAGGGCTGTATATATGGAAGAAGAGGGGGGAATTTCGTGGCCCTTGGTGGAGGGGTCCGAAATCAACCCTTATCTCTTGTTTCCCCACACATACGGACTCTAAAAATAGCCTATACTTATGTATTTCGAAATTACATGGGCCTGGCCCAATAATAAGGTGACGCAGCACCTAAAATAGCCTCGGGACGAAATTTATGAAGTGGCATCTTGTATATTTCGTCCAAGGCTTCATGCACCCATTATGGTGGCTTCAAAGTCCTGAAATCATCACTTGTAACTCCGTTCTTGTTCCCCTTGCGCATGCCATCATCTCCATGCTTGTTCTTGCTCCAATGTTCATCCTTCTCCAAGCTAGGCCCTTCATTTGTAAGCAAAACAAATGTATCCAATTTAGGCAGCATCATATTCTCATGAACATTAGAATCATTACCAAGAAACGAAAGTACCTGGTAATTTAGTTGGCGTGCACGAGCTCTAGTAATTGGTCCAGTATGTATAGCAGCAGGGGTTGTGGGTGTAACAATTGTATTGATGTCCTCATCAGCTGGTCTTCTCTGTGAGGAGGTCTTGAATCCACGGGGGGATCTTCCCGTAGAAAGTGGGCTTGAATCCAAAGGGATGTTCTCCAAAGAGGCCGCAGTCTCTCGCACAGAGGAGATCCGATATGGATGAGCATAGCTCTATCTCTCAAATGAGCTAAACCAACGCTAACCCTAAAATGGGGGTGGAGGAGTATATATAGTCTAGAGCCATGAAGGGGTAAGTGAGGGGCGAAACAGGTACATGGGCCTCGGCCCAGAGGCTCTGCATGCAGGCATGCCGGAAGTTTTGGGCAGGGACGGAAGATCCGGGCTCCGAAAATTCCGAGCGGGTTCCGGTGTAAGCCAAGAGTTGGCGCGGCACGAGCGGTGTTGGAGTCCGGGTGCCGGAGGGTCCGGGTCAGCCGGAAGGTCCGGGCCTGGCAGAAACTCTACACAAGTCTTGAAGCCGGTTGTTCCTTCTCCTTGAGTCCTTGATTCCTAAGGACATGTAGTGTCTTGGCATTAGGTAGCAACCATGTCTTGGAAGAATGGAAAGGGAAAGTACATAGGAACGAGTTCACCATGTGTCCAATGGCGTATGCTCGAGGTCGAGGTCTCGTCGTAGTGTACATGGGGATGATCGTAGGATGCTCCGCATCATCTCCCCTCCCTTGGGAAAGATCCAACCTCGGATCGTGATCCTAATCACCATGGGAATTGTTGTTGTGGACGGACTTGTAGTTGGACGGAGTTGAAGACATTGCGCAATCCAAGTACTCCAAGGTGTCGCCGGAGTGGTATACGTGCAAAATGAGCAAACACAAACAACACTCGGAAATACAATGGTTAGCGCACACAAAGTGTCCATCATGTGAGAATGAGTCTGTGCGGCAAGATTGTTCATGGCAAAGCGCATGGAGCTTAGTAAGATGATATAGAATGATATGCAAAGCATTCATGGGAGCAAAAACATTCATTGTGCACACAAATGTGTTGTGAATATGATCAATGCAACCACGGTGCAAAATGATGTCATAATGGGACGGTGTATCAAAAGCATGAACATGGTAATTGGTGCTCAATGTGACTATGTGATCATGCAATTGATGGGGGACAATATGATCATGATGTATTAATATGCCGTCAAGGAAGATCACAACAAATTTGCTAAGGAAATGTACAAGCTCATATATCATGGATGGCATATAAAGACAAGATGCAACAAGGCAATCATAATATGAGTCAGTCCATGCATAAGGTGCAAATTTGTTATGGGGATTATTGTACCATAGCTCGATGTCGTGGTAGAAGTGGTGGTCCGGTGGCGCATCCACTAAGTCCGAGCACTCCTCAACTTGAAGGTCCATGGGGTCCATCTCCAATATTGCTCCTCTGTTCGCGAGATGTATCATGTAGACAACAAGAAGGAGACAACAATGAAAGAGTGACCCATCCAATATGAGTAATTGAGGATGGCTCAAAGGGAAGGAGTTCACCTTTAGGAGATTCTTGCAAATGTTGGTGTTGCACATCGTGTATGCCTTCACATGACCAAGTTGTCTCGTGGTGGTACCACCTTGTGAATCCTTCAAAATGAAAGAACATGACAAACACTCGAAAAAACAAATGAGGTTAGTGGAAGTGCAAAACCAATCATTCGTGTGGTAAGGTACCCAACAAGTGTATGCATCATGCTCATCATAAGAAAGGACAAGGGAGCATTTCATAGTATGGAGGCATATGATGTGAGAACAACCAAATAGAATAGGCATAATCAAGCAAGCATGCATCACAATTAAAGTGTCCAAGCCTCTAAGATCAATAAGCATAGATGCAACAATGGGAGGCAAGCGACAATGAACAAGATGTATCATGTGAGAGGCACGAGCATATATGTCATCAACCCAAGAAAGCAAGTAATAATGGAACATGGGTGATGCGACAAAGAAAGCAATCATATGAATCAAGGCAAGCAAGCTAGTAGTGCAAAGATGCAACGTACTAGAAGGAATCATGTCAAGTATGTCATGTGTGCAAATGGTAGTCATGAATAATGCACAAGACATATCACAAGCATGAAGGCAAGATATGAGCAAAATATCATCAATGTATTGGTGAGAGGCCATATATAAATAGCAACGGGACATCATGACTCTCCCAACACAACAAGCATCAATAGCACGAGGTACATGATAAACATGGCAGTAGCAACAAGGATCTCCACCAAGCATGCAAATACACATAGGAGAAGCATAATGGTGAATCATGGTTAGATGCAAGCAAGGGTCACAATTGCATGGCAAAGGCATAGGAGCAAGCATAGCATGCAAAGTGAACACGGTAAAATGAGCATGAAGCAACAAGCGGTATATAGCCCATAGCCGTGTGAGAGCCAAGTGAAAGAGATGTGCGTAGTCGTTGCGCGAAGAGAATGGTGGTAATGATAGTCCACGGGATCCCAAGTCATATTTGCTCTCAAGAGCTCGTTTCGTCAACTCTTGGGATTGAGAGGTTGACGAGTATACGTGAGTACCTACACAAAACAAAGACAAAGGGAAAATTGTGTGTGCGTGGTAGATGTACACATCATCCATCATGATGCGCACGTGCTTGCGTTGGTTAGCACAACATATCCAATGCTCAAATAAATGAGATGCGTGATATAGAAACATGTCATCCATCATGATAGGTTTGCTGTTATGTATAGCATAATGGAGACTCAAATTGTGTAATGCATCACAAGAAATATGTAGGGCATTGTTATTCATGGAATGCACATGGTGCAAGTAATCATGGCAAACATGCAAAGTTTGGAATGCATTAAAATCTCCTAATATGTATGAGGAAACTATGTGGGTCTCCTCATGAGCATTAGTGGAAACATCACATGGAGAATATTGAAAACATCCAAAACAAAGCATATTTGGTACATTGTGATCATGGCATGGCATAGTAGATGAATTGTGCAAATCATGTAAAGGAAGCATGGCAATGTCATCACATGAAAAACAAAAGCCAATGGCCATCATCTCGTCATCTATGCCATAAGTGCAAATGGGATTTACTTTAATGGGGCATGCATAGTCACTATGTTGAGATTGAAATGATGCAATATGTGAGATCTCACTCATAGCATATGACAAGTTTAATGGATTGTCAAACATGATGTGTCCAATAGAATTTTCACATGATATCCTATGGAATATAGCATCACAACTAGGTAATTCAACATGCTCATCATCATATTCATCATAAATAGGTAAGTCATGACATGAAGAAGTCGCACTATCATGAAGCATGGGAATAGGTGGATCAACATCATGCAAGCAATCGATGTCAAGATAGTCCACTAGTGGGACAAGAGAAGTACCATCACATATGTTACCTTTGGAAGGTCGCTCATGTGTTGTAGGTGAGGTGTTGAAGACCAAGTCGTGGTCAACTTCATCTTGATGGAACCATGTGGGGGTGCATCATCGTCCACCATGACCATCGTTGTCTCCATTAGAGGTATGGACTCGTCGAGGATAGGCATGTCGTCATGTAGGACACCTAGCACCAAGGAAGAAAACACACTCGGAGTAGAGGTTAAGTTGTTAGAAATCATAGTGGCCTCACATGCCGTCTCAACTACCTCACTCACTCCCTCTTGGATGATCTCACTCATATGGTTGGTGGAGTCACTCAAATGGCTCTCAACCTCACATATGATGTGTGGCATGCTCTCAAGTGTGGGGCTAGTGGTGGTCACACTCATCATCTCATAGGAAATGCTCTCAATGTCATGTAGGGTGGAGTCACTCATGTCACTCATGTGGTGGTGGCTCTCCTCACATGGTAATTGGGGCATCTCGTCATATGTGGGTGTCGGAGGGATGTAGGTGCAAATGTCTCCATGCTCAATCACGTCGTAGTCATAGCCATGGATGAAGGCCGAAGATGGCACATCATCACTCTCCTCCAAGACCAAAGATAAGGTCTCATGTGCGGTCTCGTAGCTTGACTCGGAGTATGAGTCCAATATGGGCGTCGTCTTCATGTTGTTGAAGAGGTTCATGCTCGTCGCCGTTGTCGAAGGGGATGGCCCTAGCTCGACCGTCTTGTCACCGTCTTGTTGTTGTAGGAGGTCCATATGATGTGGCACCTCGTAGCTCATCTCCATGACCGAAGGGAATGTCCCATGCTCGGCCATCTTCCTTGAGGGGATTCTGAAGATGGAAGTGTAGCCCTCGCTCATAGGTGGTCGCCTCGTTGTTGAAGATGTCGATGTGGGCGAACTCATGGGAAGTAGGCAAAGATGCCGTACGCCCAAAGGCGAAGATGCCTTGATAGCACTTGGCGAAGATGCCGAAGTGGTTGTTGTAGCCGTATCTCCATCTTCGTGGTGCTTGTCTCGCGGTCTTCTCTTATGCTCATGAAGCTTGGACTTGGCGTGAAGTAGGGCTTGTTGGGACTTGTGCATTTGTGCTTGTTGAGCATCTTCATGTTGACGATGTCGTTGTCGTGCTTGATCTCGTAGTAGATGTCGTTCGTCGTCGTCGTGCACATGTTGCTTGGAGGTGACTTGTCCTTCATGACGAGGTGGATCACGAACGTGATGGTGGTCGCCATGGAGATGTGGACGTGGACGACTTGCGCTTGCATCATTTTTGTGCTTCGAAGACTTGTGACTTGAATGTCGACGCCTTGAGGATGATGAAGGGGAAGAACGGTTGATCAACAAAGTCCGAATCTCCTCCATCCTTTCATCTTGCTCCTCCTTGTGCGTAGAAAGCTAGTTGTCGATGTAGTCCCGTTTCCTCGCTTCGCAGTGGCGAATGTCGATGGAGAGGTTCTTGATGCGCTCTCGCAATCTTGATTGTGCGCCTTGCATTTGTCGTTGTAGATCGAAGATTGACACTTTGGTGATGTAGTTGTTCACGCCGTCATTGTTGTCGAAGACCGAAGATGAAATGCCTTGCCTATCTGATAGAGGCAAAGGTGTCCCGTCTTTCGATGAGATGATGGATATCACTTTGGTGGCAGTCGACTTTGACGATCCGACTACGAATGTGCGAGGACGTCGCGCCTTAGCAATCGCTAAACCAACTCCGAGAGGTTATTGACCACGCCGGAGCACGACCAACCTGACCACGAGGGTCTGTTTCCTGCGAGCAAACGAAGAACAAGCAAGAAACTGAGATTGCAATCTGGATATTGCGAATATAAGATGAAAGCTTTATTGATCAAGGTGGGGTTCTGTGACGCCTTTGTCTGGTCGTTGAACACAAACGAAGTACGCGAAGTTGCAGCTATGGCGAACTTTTAATCTAAACAAAACCCAAAGTCTAAATGATGACCTAAGGGCTGTATATATGGAGGAAGAGGGGGGGAATTTTGTGGCCCTTGGTGGAGGGGTCCGAAATCAACCCTATCTCTTGTTTCCCCACTCATACGGACTCTAAAAATAGCCTATACTTATGTATTTCGAAATTACATGGGCTTGGCCCAATAATAAGGTGACGCAGCACCTAAAATAGTCTCGGGACGAAATTTATGAAGTGGCATCTTGTATATTTCGTCCAAGGCTTCATGCACCCATTATGGTGGCTTCAAAGTCCTGAAATCATCACTTGTAACTTCGTTCTTGTTCCCCTTGCGCATGCCATCATCTCCATGCTTGTTCTTGCTCCAATGTTCATCCTTCTCCAAGCTAGGCCCTTTATTTGTAAGCAAAACAAATGTATCCAATTTAGGCAGCATCATATTCTCATGAACATTAGAATCATTACCAAGAAACGAAAGTACCTGGTAATTTAGTTGGCGTGCACGAGCTCTAGTAATTGGTCCAGTATGTATAGCAGCAGGGGCTGTGGGTGTAGCAATTGTATTGATGTCCTCATCATCCTCCCCTTCTTGAAATGAAGTCGTCCTCGACGGAAGTTCATCTTCCTCACCCAAATAAGGCTTCAAATCTGCAATGTTAAAAGTGGGACTAACCCCAAAATGTGCAGGCAGCTCCAGTTTATATGCATTATCATTTATTTTCTCTAACACCTTAAAGGGACCATCAGCACGTGGCATTAACTTTGATTTGCGCAAATCAGGAAATCTATCCTTACGCAAATGTAACCAAACAAGATCTCCAGGTGCAAACACAACATGTTTTCTACCCTTATCTCCAGCAAGTTTATATTTAGCATTCATACGCTCAATGTTTTCCTTAGTTAACTCATGCATTTTTAAAATCAATTCAGCACGTTGTTTAGCATCAAAATTAACCTTCTCTGAAGATGGAAGAGGCAACAAATCAATAGGTGCACGAGATAGGAAACCATACACAACTTCAAAAGGGCACATCTTAGTAGTAGAATGCAATGAACGATTATAAGCAAATTCGATATGAGGCAAGCATTCCTCCCACATTTTCTTATTATTCTTCAAAACAGCCCTAAGCATAGTAGACAACATTCTATTGACTACTTCAGTTTGTCCATCAGTTTGGGGGTGACAAGTAGTACTAAAAAGCAGTTTAGTCCCCAACTTAGCCCATAAACATCTCCAAAAGTGGCTAAGAAATTTAGTATCACGATCTGAAACAATAGTATTTGGCACACCATGCAAGCGAATAATTTCACGAAAGAACAAATCAGCAACATTAACAGCATCATCGCTTTTATGACATGGTATAAAGTGTGCCATTTTCGAGAATCTATCCACGACAACAAATATGCTATCCCTCCCTTTCTTTGTTCGACGTAAACCTAAAACAAAGTCCATAGATATATCCTCCCAAGGAACACTAAGTACAGGCAAAGGCATATATAAACCATGAGGATTGAGTCATGACTTAGCTTTTTGACATGTAGTGCAGCGAGCAATAAAACACTCAACATCCCGTCTCATCTTTGGCCAAAAGAAATGTGTAGCAAGTACGTCCTCCGTCTTCTTTACGCCAAAGTGTCCCATTAATCCTCCTCCATGCGCCTCCTGCAACAACAAAAGACGAACGGAGCTAGCTGGAATGCATAGCTTGTTAGCACGAAACACAAATCCATCGTTAACAACAAACTTGTTCCACATTCTTCCTTCTTTACAATTTTGCATTACATCTTTAAAATCAGCATCATGCACATATTGATCTTTGATGGTCTCCAAACCAAATATTTTGAAGTCAAGTTGTGAAAGCATAGTATAGCGACGAGACAATGCATCAGCAATAACATTTTCTTTTCCCTTCTTGTGTTTAATGACATAAGGGAAAGTCTCAATGAATTCAACCCATTTAGCATGTCTACGATTCAGTTTAGCTTGACTTTTAATATGTTTCAAAGATTCATGATCAGAATGTCTAACAAATTCTTTGGGCCATAAATAATGTTGCCATGTTTCTAAAGTCCAAACAAGAGCATATAATTCTTTATCATAAATAGAATAATTCAGACTAGGCCCACTTAATTTTTCAGAAAAGTATGCAACAGGTTTGCCATCTTGTAATAACACACCTCCTAATCCAATTCCACTAGCATCACATTCAAGCTCAAAAGTTTTATTATAATCAGGAAGTTGGAGTAAAGGAGCATGTGTCAACTTATCTTTCAATACCGTGAAGGCTTCTTCCTGTGCGGTACCCCAAAGAACAGGCACATCTTTCTTTGTAAGCTCATTGAGAGGTGTAGCAATGGTGCTGAAATCTCTCACAAAACGCCTATAGAATCCAGCGAGGCCAAGAAAACTCCTCACTTGTGTGACCGTTTTGGGCTGCGGCCAACTCTCAATAGCTTCAATCTTGACTTTATCAACTTCAATTCCCTGTGGAGTAACAACATGGCCAAGAAAAGATACTCGGTCGGTGCAAAAGGTGCACTTCCCAAGGTTACCAAACAAACGTGCATCACGTAGAGCAATAAAAACAGCACGTAAATGTTCCAAATGTTCTTCCAAAGATCTGCTATAAATCAATATGTCATCAAAGTAAACTACCACAAATCGTCCAATGAAAGCACGTAAAACTTCGTTCATTAATCTCATGAAAGTACTAGGTGCATTAGTTAACCCAAAAGGCATGACTAACCACTCATATAATCCAAACTTAGTTTTAAATGCTGTTTTCCATTCGTCTCCCAATTTCATACGAATTTGATGGTAGCCACTATGCAAATCAACTTTGGAGAATATTGTAGAGCCACTCAATTCATCAAGCATATCATCTAGCCTAGGAATAGGATGACGATAACGAATAGTAATATTATTAATGCCTCTACAATCAACACACATACGTGATGTACCATCCTTTTTCGGCACTAGAATAATAGGAACAGCACAAGGACTAAGGGATTCGCGTATATAACCTTTGTCGAGAAGCTCTTGTACTTGACGCATAATCTCCTTCGTCTCCTCTGGATTGGTACGGTATGGTGCATGGTTTGGCAGTGAAGCACCGGGAATTAAGTCAATCTGATGCTCAATCCCTCGAATAGGCGGTAATCCCGGTGGCACGTCTTGTGGAAAAACGTCAGCGAACTCCTGCAAAATGTTAGTGACAGCAGGAGGCAAAGAGGAAGGCATGTCCTCGAATGAAAATAATGCCTCTTTGCACATAAAAGCATGGCAAACAGATTTGCTGAAATCTAGCTCATCAATATCAGATTTGGTGGCAAATAAACATGCACTTTTCAATTTAATTTCAGAAGCAACACTAGATGGTTTATTATTAGGCTTCATTTGTTGCTCAAATTCTTTTGCCACAATCTGATTTTCACTCTTATTCTTCTCCTGTTTTGCTTTATTAGCTCTATTAATATCATCTTTCAAAATGGAATTAGGAGTCATAGGAAGCAAAGTAATATTTTTATGCTTATGAACAAGAGTATAGTGATTGTTTCTACCATGGTGTACAGAATTTTTATCAAATTGCCATGGTCTACCAAGTAATAAGGAACATGCTTGCATAGGTACCACATCACAATCAACATAATCAGCATATGTAGAGATACTAAAATGCACACGAACAGTACATGTTACCTTAACCTTGCCGCTGTTGTTGAACCATTGGATATTGATAGAGGCGAGGGTGTCCCGATCTTTCGATGAGATGATAACTATCGATTTGGTGGAGACGACTTTGACGATCCGACTACAAACGTGCAACGACGTTGTGCCTTAGCAATCGCTAAACCAACTCCGAGAGGTTATTGACCACGCCGGAGCACGATCAACCTGACCACGAAGGTCTATTCCTGCAAGCAATCGAAGAACAAGCAAGAATATGATAAAAGCAATCTGAATATCGCGAATATGTATGAAGTATTGATAATGGTGGGGATCCGAAAAGTGGTCTTGGTCTGGTCGTTGGACACAAATGAAGCACACGAAGTTGCAATGGCTAACTTTTAACTAAACAAATCCCAAAGAAAAGCTACTAGATGGATCTACTTATATAGGAGCAAGGGGTGGCGGCCAAGGAGGTGGGAGGACGTCCCAAGGCAGCCTAAAACTAAATCTAGGTCGTACAAGGCCAATGGGCCCAAGTGGAGGTGATGTAACACCTTTGGACTTGTAGTTTGACTCGGATTCTGCTGCAGCATCAGATTGTTTCGTCCACAACTCAACGCTCCGGACGAATTTGAAGGTGATTCCAATTGGGTTGGAAAGTGCACGAAATCTAGTTTCCAACAAAAAAAGAATCACCCAATTCGGAGTCCGTATGAAAAACTTGTGTGCGTTTTGAGTCAGGTGTGTCTGTGCAGTCCGAATCTGAATCCAGAACGTGAGAGACTTGGACTCTATCTTCTCTTGGGCCAAAAGTGACGTGAGAAAACTTTTTGGACAGCAAATAAACATCTCTTTCTTCCTTATCTTCATATGTGGATTGTACAAATGTCCCATACACCTGCAATTAGACAAAACACAAAAGTGTGTGAAGTATTTTTGTTCTGGATAACATAAATAGATTATTGAATAGTTTGCACTAGAAATCACCTGACAAATATGCATATATGCAATATTTTTTGTCATATCCAAGGTAGTCATGTCCTCATCATCCTCCTCTTCTTGAAAATAAAGCCGTCCTCGGCGTTGCTTAATCTGAAATGTGGCTAACAAAAGAGACAAGGTGTACATGTTGTATATGTATATGTCATCCATTTTTACTTCCCTTGATTTTTGCATATATGACACATGAATAGATGAGTAACTTGCATAGTTCATAAAATCTAAAGCCAAAAAATTAGCACAAGAAGTAGAAGGCATGAAAATATTGCAACTCAGTTTGCACATATAAGTGAAGCTCTTATTCATTTCAAAAGATTGACAATGTTCATCATTAAACCATCCCAACATTGGTGAATAAACTTTACTTGCATCAAATTTACATGCTACAACATGCTTAAATAAGCAAACATGCAATAAGTCATTCAACACAGAATCATCACCAAGATTAGAGGTCATATCAAAATGATTAAACATTGGTTCTTTTGCATCAATAGTTAATTCAATGGGTGCACTCAAAATTGTTGGTATTTCAGTTGTTTGATCACATGGCAAAGTCAAATTATCAACGTAGTCCTCTAAAATAGGTGGTGTGATCAAAGTAGTGGATAGCTCATCAGATGGTGCATTCAAATTGACAAGGCATTCATCATTCTCATGTAGAGATGGAAGATCAGTACCTTTGTCATTACCTCTTATGATCAAGTCAGATGATGTAGCCACTCTCGGGGGCGATGTGTCACATGGTGGAGGTGATGTAGTCCTGACAACAACGGATGTGGTTGTCATAGTATGCCTAGTAGTTGAAGGAACAATCATATCAACTCTTGGAATGTGCACTGTGCGCTTGTTCTCCTCGTGGCCAACACGTCGTTTTATTTCCTGTTCAGCTTTGCAAGCAAGATGAAACAAATGGTCCATAGGATAACACTCTTCATGAATTAGTATGTCTTGAATATCACGGTTTAATCCTCCCCAAAATCTATCCATAAAATCATCTTCACTTTCTTCTAAAGAGGAATGCAACAAGGTAGTTTGTAAATCATCATAATATTTTGTTACAGTTTCACTACCTTGTTTTAAGTGTTGCAACTTCTTAATCATGTCACGAGTATAATAAGCAGGGACGAAAGTATGTCGCATGGCAAGTTTCAAATCATCCCAAGTAGTAGGTATATAATCAGGGTGTAACCGACAATATTCACTCCACCAAACCAAAGCATAACCAGTGAAAGAACCAACCGCAACCTTAACCTTTTTATGTTCATCGAAATTATGGGAAGCAAATATATTTTTTATGTCGAACTCCCATTCAATATATAAAGCAGGTTTAAAACGGCCATTAAATGGTGGTATAGATACATTAACCTGATCATGTGCATTTGGATGTTTGTGCACCTCTCGTGACGGTTGTGGTATTTGCAAAGGTGGTGGCACGTCTCCCGCGATCGACAAAGACCATGAATTGACTCTAGATCCTGTCATGATTAGTAGAACAAGAAACAAAACCCAAAATAATGTTCCTATAACTACTAGGATGTGGTGGTAAAACGCTCACAGTAAAGCAAATATCAATGTCTTACAAGTTCTTACCATGCAGCAGGCGGTGATCGGCAACCAGCGGTGTCAAGTAACTCCGAATATTGAGTAAAGCGATTGCCAGGGGAGCATACGTATACACGGTGTAGAAATATGTGGAGCTGGGTTGGCTATATATGGTAGCAAAAGATTAGCAATAATCAATTCAAAGATGCAATGTTGAATAAACGCTCAACGACGGTATTGTGCTGGTCCTAGGCTAGACCGGACTAGAGACGCGAGCCTAGAACACTAATGAGGTCACGGCGTAGCACAACTAGCATCAATGAAGGATACTAAGTAGCTCTTGACAACAAGATATAAGTGAAGATCACAACAGTAGTGAAGATAATGAGGTGAAACAACAGCCAATCAGGATATATCAACAACTTTGTCTCCAACTTTCCTCTGAAAAAGTTTGTGCCGATTTTTTTGTTTTTTTTTCTTCTCTCTTTTTTTTTCCTCACACTTTTTTTTTCTTTCTCTCCTTTTTTTTCTCTGACTTTTTTTCCTTTTTTTCTCTCGTTTTTTTCTCTCTTTTTTTCTCCCTCTTTCCAAAACAAACTAGATAAGATGCAGATTGGATCAAGTGAAGATGTGAACGATCTCAACTATTATTATGACAATGAATGGTGGGTAGCACATGGTGGAAATTAATAGATGGGATGGTGGACAGCGGAAGGGATAATGATGCAGCGGCGGCGTGACTAATGTGAACAGAACTCGAAACTCTAAAGGAACTAGACACTAAGACCAGCAACTGACACGATGATGCAACCGATAATTCAACTATGCAAGCAACGAATAGAAAATTGCAAAGGCTCAGACTGGCTTGGATAAAGGATGAACAGATCTAACTTTTTTTGTGGCTTTTTCATGAACTATAGGTATGAATGACAGATGCGATCTAAACTATGAAAAACTGTAAAATCTCACCGAGCAACCTGAAAACTGATACCACTTGATAGAGGCAAGGGTGTCCCGATCTTTCGATGAGATGATAACTATCGATTTGGTGGAGACGACTTTGACGATCCGACTACAAACGTGCAACGACGTTGTGCCTTAGCAATCGCTAAACCAACTCCGAGAGGTTATTGACCACGCCGGAGCACGATCAACCTGACCACGAAGGTCTATTCCTGCAAGCAATCGAAGAACAAGCAAGAATATGATAAAAGCAATCTGAATATCGCGAATATGTATGAAGTATTGATAATGGTGGGGATCCGAAAAGTGGTCTTGGTCTGGTCGTTGGACACAAACGAAGCACACGAAGTTGCAATGGCTAACTTTTAACTAAACAAATCCCAAAGAAAAGCTACTAGATGGATCTACTTATATAGGAGCAAGGGGTGGCGGCCAAGGAGGTGGGAGGACGTCCCAAGGCAGCCTAAAACTAAATCTAGGTCGTACAAGGCCAATGGGCCCAAGTGGAGGTGATGTAACACCTTTGGACTTGTAGTTTGACTCGGATTCTGCTGCAGCATCAGATTGTTTCGTCCACAACTCAACGCTCCGGACGAATTTGAAGGTGATTCCAATTGGGTTGGAAAGTGCACGAAATCTATTTTCCAACAAAAAAAGAATCACCCAATTCGGAGTCCGTATGAAAAACTTGTGTCTGTTTTGAGTCAGGTATGTCTGTGCAGTCCGAATCTGAATCCAGAACGTGAGAGACTTGGACTATCTTCTCTTGGGCCAAAAGTGACGTGAGAGAACTTTTTGGACAGCAAATAAACATCTCTTTCTTCCTTATCTTCATATGTGGATTGTACAAATGTCCCATACACCTGCAATTAGACAAAACACAAAAGTGTGTGAAGTATTTTTGTTCTGGATAACATAAATAGATTATTGAATAGTTTGCACTAGAAATCACCTGACAAATATGCATATATGCAATATTTTTGGTCATATCCAAGGTAGTCATGTCCTCATCATCCTCCCCTTCTTGAAAATAAAGCCGTCCTCGGCGTTGCTTAATCTGAAATGTGGCTAACAAAAGAGACAAGGTGTACATGTTGTATATGTATATGTCATCCATTTTTACTTCCCTTGATTTTTGCATATATAACACATGAATAGATGAGTAACTTGCATAGTTCATAAAATCTGAAGCCAAAAAATTAGCACAAGAAGTAGAAGGCATGAAAATATTGCAACTCAGTTTGCACATATAAGTGAAGCTCTTATTCATTTCAAAAGATTGACAATGTTCATCATTAAACCATCCCAACATTGGTGAATAAACCTTACTTGTATCAAATTTACATGCTACAACATGCTTAAATAAGCAAACATGCAATAAGTCATTTAACACAGAATCATCACCAAGATTAGAGGTCATATCAAAATGATTAAACATTGGTTCTTTTGCATCAATAGTTAATTCAATGGGTGCACTCAAAATTGTTGGTATTTCAGTTGTTTGATCACATGGCAAAGTCAAATTATCAACGTAGTCCTCTAAAATAGGTGGTGTGATCAAAGTAGTGGGTAACTCATCAGATGGTGCATTCAAATTGACAAGGCATTCATCATTCTCATGTAGAGATGGAAGATCAGTACCTTTGTCATTACCTCTTATGATCAACTCAGATGATGTAGCCACTCTCGGGGGCGATGTGTCACATGGTGGAGGTGATGTAGTCCTGACAACAACGGATGTGGTTGTCATAGTATGCCTAGTAGTTGAAGGAACAATCATATCAACTCTTGGAATGTGCACCGTGCGCTTGTTCTCCTCGTGGCCAACACGTCGTTTTATTTCCTGTTCAGCTTTGCAAGCAAGATGAAACAAATGGTCCATAGGATAACACTCTTCATGAATTAGTATCTCTTGAATATCACGGTTTAATCCTCCCCAAAATCTATCCATAAAATCATCTTCACTTTCTTCTAAAGAGGAATGCAACAAGGTAGTTTGTAAATCATCATAATATTTTGTTACAGTTTCACTACCTTGTTTTAAGTGTTGCAAGTTCTTAATCATGTCACGAGTATAATAAGCAGGGACGAAAGTATGTCGCATGGCAAGTTTCAAATCATCCCAAGTAGTAGGTATATAATCAGGGTGTAACCGACAATATTCACTCCACCAAACCAAAGCATAACCAGTGAAAGAACCAACCGCAACCTTAACCTTTTTATGTTCATCGAAATTATGGGAAGCAAATATATTTTTTATGTCGAACTCCCATTCAATATATAAAGCAGGTTTAAAACGGCCATTAAATGGTGGTATAGATACATTAACCTGATGATGTGCATTTGGATGTTTGTATACCTCTCGTGACGGTTGTGTTATTTGCAAAGGTGGTGGCACGTCTCCCGCGATCGACAAAGCCCATGAATTGACTCTGGATCCTGTCATGATTAGTAGAACAAGAAACAAAACCCAAAAATAATGTTCCTATAACTACTAGGATGTGGTGGTAAAACGCTCACAGTAAAGCAAATATCAATGTCTTACAAGTTCTTACCATGCAGCAGGCGGTGATCGGCAACCAGCGGTGTCAAGTAACTCCGAATATTGAGTAAAGCGATTGCCAGGGGAGCGTACGTATACACGGTGTAGAAATATGTGGAGCTGGGTTGGCTATATATGGTAGCAAAAGATTAGCAATAATCAATTCAAAGATGCAATGTTGAATAAACGCTCAACGACGGTACTGTGCTGGTCCTAGGCTAGACCGTACTAGAGACGCGAGCCTAGAACACTAATGAGGTCACGGCGTAGCACAACTAGCATCAATGAAGGATACTAAGTAGCTCTTGACAGTAAGATATAAGTGAAGATCACAACGGCAGTGAAGATAATGATGAAAAACAACTGCCAAGAAGGATATACAACAACTCTCTCTCCAACTTTCCTCTTGAAAAGTTTGAGACAATTTTCTGATAAATTCTTTCAAAGAATACTACTAACTCAAGCTTTCCAATGCAAAAAGAATCACTCAATTCCGAGTTGATATGAGGAGTCAAAGAATTCTAAAACTGGCCTGAAAAATTGGAACAAGTTGTGTTCACGAACTTCGGAGGGCAAAAAGACCTATTTAGAAGCCGATTTTGAGGTGTCAAATATTGAACTAGCTTCTGCAACTATTTAGATGCGGCTCGTCGCTATCTTCAATTTGAGTACTCACGGAGCCAAAACTGACTTCGTATGAGGAAGATACACCTCTTTACTGAACAGTGCGCAAAACAGATTCCAATCCGAATTCAGGTACGAGATTGATTCTAGATAGATCCAATTTTTTTTCTCTCCTTTTTTTTCTCACGCTTTTTTTTCTTTTTCTTCTCTCTCTTTTTCTTTTTTTCTTTCCTTTTTTCTCTTTTTTTCTCTCTCTTTTTTTTCTCCCTCTTTCCAAGACAAACTAGATAAGATGCAGATTGGATCAGGCGAAGATGTGAATGACCTCAACTATGATTATGACAATGAACAGTGCGTAGCACATGGTGGAAATTAATAGATGGGATGGTGGACGGCGGAAGGGATAATGATGCAGCGGCGGCGTGACTAATGTGAACAGTACTCGAAACTCTAAAGGAACTAGACACTAAGACCAGCAACTGACACGACGATGCAACCGATAATTCAACTATGCAAGCAATGAATAGAAAATTGCAAAGGCTCAGACTGGCTTGGATAAAGGATGAACAGATCTAACTTTTTTTTTGTGGCTTTTTCTTGGACAATAGGTAAGAAAAAAATCTAATCTAGGAAAAACTGGAAATTCTCACCGAGCAACCTGAAAACTGATACCACTTGATAGAGGCGGAGGTGTCCCGTCTTTCGATGAGATGGTGGATTTCGCTTTGGTGGAAGTCGACTTTGATGATCCGACTACGAACGTGCGAGGACGTCGCGCCTTAGCAATCGCTAAACCAACTCCGAGAGGTTATTGACCACGCCGGAGCACGATCAACCTGACCACGAGGGTCTGTTTCCTGCGAGCAAACGAAGAACAAGCAAGAAACTAAGATTGCAATCTGGATATTGCGAATATAAGATGAAAGCTTTATTGATCAAGGTGGGGTTCTGTGACGCCTTTGTCTGGTCGTTGAACACAAACGAAGTACGCGAAGTTGCAGCTATGGCGAACTTTTAATCTAAACAAAACCCAAGGAAAAGCTACTAGATGGATCTACTTATATAGGAGCAAGGGGTGGCGGCCAAGGAGGTGGGAGGACGTCCCAAGGCAGCCTAAAACTAAATCTAGGTCGTACAAGGCCAATGGGCCCAAGTGGAGGTGATGTAACACCTTTGGACTTGTAGTTTGACTCGGATTCTGCTACAGCATCAGATTGTTTCGTCCACAACTCAACGCTCCGGACGAATTTGAAGGTGATTCCAATTGGGTTGGAAAGTGCACGAAATCTAGTTTCCAACAAAAAAAGAATCACCCAATTCGGAGTCCGTATGAAAAACTTGTGTGCGTTTTGAGTCAGGTGTGTCTGTGCAGTCCGAATCTGAATCCAGAACGTGAGAGACTTGGACTCTATCTTCTCTTGGGCCAAAAGTGACGTGAGAGAACTTTTTGGACAGCAAATAAACATCTCTTTCTTCCTTATCTTCATATGTGGATTGTACAAATGTCCCATACACCTGCAATTAGACAAAACACAAAAGTGTGTGAAGTATTTTTGTTCTGGATAACATAAATAGATTATTGAATAGTTTGCACTAGAAATCACCTGACAAATATGCATATATGCAATATTTTTTGTCATATCCAAGGTAGTCATGTCCTCATCAGATATAGTAAGGATGTGGATGTGGTCTTGTGGTGAGAGAAAGCTTCTCCACCATCTCCATGCTAGCCAAGTTGTTGCAGCTCCCTCCGTCTATTATGACGCGCACAGAACGTTCCTTCACAACTCCCTTGGTATGGAACAAATTGTGCCTCTGATTTTGCTCGGCTTGTGTGACCTGCACACTCAAAACACGTTGAGCAACTAAACATTCATACCTGTCAGCGTCTTCAGGAGCCATGTATTGCGTCTCATGATCAGAATCATCTCCACCATGTTCTTCACGTGTAATAAGAGCCAATGTCTCCTCATCATAGTCACTAGCGGACTCATATCCACCACCCTCGGAAGCAATCATCACACACGGAGATTTGCATTCTCTCGCATAATGACCTCCTCCCTTACAACGACGACAAATAATATCACTTGTGTGCCCTGTTGATGCCCTGGAAGAAGAAGAACTCTGTGCAGGCCCGGCAGGTGCGCTCTTGGCAGATAATGGTGGTTGTTCCTGTTTTCTTGTATCACGGCTGTAGGAGGCACGTGATTGAGGTGCTGGTGCTGTTGAAGTAGAAGATGCACGCGGTGTCCATGATGAAGGTCGGCCTGCAGAAAAGTTAGTTCGCGCCAATGCTTGTCGATCCTGCACTTCACGTTCAGCTTTACAAGCAAGATGGAATAAACGAGTGATATTAGTATACTCCTTATAGTCTAGAATGGTCTGAATCTCTCTATTTAATCCACCCAGAAAACGTGCAAGCATAGCTTCATTCTCCTCAACAGTACCACATCGAATCATGCCAGTTTGTAATTCCTGATAATATTCTTCTACAGAATTTTTTCCTTGTCTTAAACACTGCAATTTTTGAAGCAATTCACGTTGATAATATGGTGGAACCCAACGCGTACGCATAGCAGTTTTCAAAGCAGCCCAAGTAGTTGGAATAGGATATAATCTACAATGTTCAGACCACCAGACACATGCAAAACTAGTGAAAGCACAAACAGCAGCAGCAACCCGTCTCTCCTCGGGATATTGTAAACATGTAAAACGTTGTTCAGTTTCTAACTCCCAAGTAAGATATATATCAGGAACATATCTACCCTCAAATGGTGGAATATTCAATTTCAGTTTAGGAAGATGGACATCATCTCGTACCTGAGGTGGTGGTGCAGGCCTACCATTACGAATATATACCTGAGGTCGACCTGCTGGTGGTGGTGCTGGTGGTTGCACGTAGTTCTGATTTTTAGCAACCTCATCCTCGTAATCTCCCACATAATCATCCTCCTCCGCATCAGCAGCAGGAGCCACAGAAGTATCAACAGCAGCACCAACAGGTTGGCCAAACGCAAGAGGAACACGGCTCGCTCGGCGGAGGTCTATTTCGCGACGTGGAGGTAGTCGTTGTTGTTGTTGTTGGAGAGGTGCGTTAGGTGCAGCGGGTGGTGGTGGTGGAAGACGCGCGAGCAATTTATTAAACTTGTTATCGAGCTTTGTTTCGAACGTCTTCTCCATGCCATCTATCTTCTCCATGGCCTCTTCAAATCTGTTTAGCACGTCTTGCACCTGTCCACTCATCATTTGCTGAAATTAATCATGCAAATCCTTATTCGTCATGTTCTCCTAGTCAGTCTCGTCGGCTTGTGATCCTAGCATGGTTAGCAGCAATAGAAACACACAAGAATATGATCCTACAGACTACTAACAAGAGGTGGTGGTGGGTGTCACAAATCCGTCAAGCAAATCTCAAATTCTTACCAGTTCTTACCCAGCAGTAGGCGGTGATCGGCAACCGTTGTAGTCAAAAACTCTCAAAGCTTGGATAGAGCGATTACCAGGGAGAGTCAAACGCACGACGTAGATGTATGTGGAGCTGGGAAGGCTTATAATATGGTAGCAAAAAGGGTCAGCAATAATCAATTCAGAGATGCAAAGTTGAATAAACGCTCAACGACGGTATTGTGCTGGTCCTAGGCTAGACTGTGCTAGAGACGCGAGCCTAGAACACCAACAAAATCACGGCGCGACACGTAAACAAGGGAAAAGCACACTCTGGAATTTTTTTTCGCTCTTTTTTTTGCGCTCTTTTTTTTGCGCTGCTTTTTTTTTGCGAAAAATCACTATAATGGCGAGTGTCTCAAAACTCTTCCTAGCTCAAACTGACAGGATGGGCATGAAATTTTTTCGACCAATTTTTTTTTTCGACTGCCTGGACCCAAAAACTGGAAACGGGTCAAAAAAAACTTCCTATAATGGCACCTGTCTCAAAACACTGAGAAACACCTAAAAATAGGATAGCCAGAAATTTTTTCGAAAAATGCGTTTTCGAAAAATTTTGGGCCTAAACGGAGCGTGGTTTCCGGACTCTAGGTATGAAGAACAAACTCGATCTAAACTACGAAAAACTGTAAAATCTCACCGAGCAACCTGGAAATCTGATACCACTTGATAGAGGCAAAGGTGTCCCGTGTTTCGATGAGATGATGGATATCGCTTTGGTGGCAGTCGACTTTGACGATCCGACTACGAACGTGCGAGGACGTCGCGCCTTAGCAATCGCTAAACCAACTCCGAGAGGTTATTGACCACGCCGGAGCACGATCAACCTGACCACGAGGGGCTGTTTCCTGCGAGCAAACGAAGAACAAGCAAGAAACTGAGATTGCAATCTGGATATTGCGAATATAAGATGAAAGCTTTATTGATCAAGGTGGGGTTATGTGACGCCTTTGTCTGGTTGTTGAACACAAACGAAGTACGCGAAGTTGCAGCTATGGCGAACTTTTAATCTAAACAAAACCCAAAGTCTAAACGGTGCCCTAAGGGCTGTATATATGGAGGAAGAGAGGGGGAATTTCGTGGCCCTTGGTGGAGGGGTCCGAAATCCACCCTATCTCTTGTTTCCCCACACATACGGACTCGAAAAATAGCCTATACTTATGTATTTCGAAATTACATGGGCCTGGCCCAATAAAAAGGTGACGCAGCACCTATAATAGCCTCGGGACGAAATTTATGAAGTGGCATCTTGTATATTTCGTCCAAGCCTTCATGCACGCATTATGGTGGCTTCAAAGTCCTGAAATCATCACTTGTAACTCTGTTCTTGTTCCCCTTGCGCATGTGATAGAGGCAAAGGTGTCCCGTCTTTCAATGAGATGGTGGATTTCGCTTTGGTGGAAGTCGACTTTGACGATCTGACTACGAACGTGCGAGGACGTCGCGCCTTAGCAATCGCTAAACCAACTCCGAGAGGTTATTGACCACGCCGGAGCACGATCAACCTGACCACGAGGGTCTGTTTCCTGCGAGCAAACGAAGAACAAGCAAGAAACTAAGATTGCAATCAGGATATTGCGAATATAAGATGAAAGCTTTATTGATCAAGGTGGGGTTCTGTGACGCCTTTGTCTGGTCGTTGAACACAAACGAAGTACGCGAAGTTGCAGCTATGGCGAACTTTTAATCTAAACAAAACCCAAAGTCTAAACGATTCCCTAAGGGCTGTATATATGGAGGAAGAGGGGGGAATTTCGTGGCCCTTGGTGGAGGGGTCCGAAATCAACCCTATCTCTTGTTTCCCCACACATACGGACTCCAAAAATAGCCTATACTTATGTATTTCGAAATTACATGGGCCTGGCCCAATAATAAGGTGACGCAGCACCTAAAATAGCCTCGGGACGAAATTTATGAAGTGGCATCTTGATAGAGGCGGGGTGTCCCGATCTTTCGATGAGATGATAACTATCGATTTGGTGGAGACGACTTTGACGATCCGACTACAAACGTGCACGACGTTGCGCCTTAGCAATCGCTAAACCAATCTCCTGAGGTTACTGACGATGCCGGAAGCACGGTCAGCCTGACCACGAAGGTCTATTCCTGCAAGCAATCGAAGAACGAGGAAGAATATGATAAAGCAATCTGAATATTGCAAATATATATGAGGTATTGATAATGGTGGGGATCCGTAAGCGGTCTTGGTCTGGTCGTTGGACACAAACGAAGTACACGAAGTTGCAATGGCTAACTTTTAACTAAACAAATCCCCAGGAAAAGCTACTAGATGGATCTACTTATATAGGAGCAAGGGGTGGCGGCCAAGGAGGTGGGAGGACGTCCCAAGGCAGCCTAAAACTAAACCTAGGTCGTACAAGGCCAAAGGGCCCAAGTGGAGGTGATGTAACACCTTTGGACTTGTAGTTTGACTCGGATTCTGCTGCAGCATCAGATTGTTTCGTCCACAACTCAACGCTCCGGATGAATTTGAAGGTGATTCCAATTGGGTTGGAAAGTGCACGAAATCTAGTTTCCAACAAAAAACGAATCACCCAATTCGGAGTCCGTATGAAAAAGTTGTGTGCGTTTTGAGTCAGGTGTGTCTGTGCAGTCCGAATCTGAATCCAGAACGTGAGAGACTTGGACTCTATCTTCTCTTGGGCCAAAAGTGACGTGAGAGAACTTTTTGGACAGCAAATAAACATCTCTTTCTTCCTTATCTTCATATGTGGATTGTACAAATGTCCCATATACCTGCAATTAGACAAAACACAAAAGTGTGTGAAGTATTTTTGTTCTGGATAACATAAATAGATTATTGAATAGTTTGCACTAGAAATCACCTGACAAATATGCATATATGCAATATTTTTGGTCATATCCAAGGTAGTCATGTCCTCATCACATCTTGTATATTTTGTCCATGGCTTCATGCACCCATTATGGTGGCTTCAAAGTCCTGAAATCATCACTTGTAACTCCGTTCTTGTTCCCCTTGCGCATGGCATCATCTCCATGCTTGTTCTTGCTCCAATGTTCATCCTTCTCCAAGCTAGGCCCTTCATTTGTAAGCAAAACAAATGTATCCAATTTAGGCAGCATCATATTCTCATGAACATTAGAATCATTACCAAGAAACGAACGTACCTGGTAATTTAGTTGGCGTGCACGAGCTCTAGTAATTGGTCCAGTATGTATAGCAGCAGGGGCTGTGGGTGTAACAATTGTATTGATGTCCTCATCATCCTCCCCTTCTTGAAATGAAGTCGTCCTCGACGGAAGATCATCTTCCTCACCCAAATAAGGCTTCAAATCTGCAATGTTAAAAGTGGGACTAACCCCAAAATCTGCAGGCAGCTCAAGTTTATATGCATTATCATTTATTTTCTCTAACACCTTAAAGGGACCATTAGCACGTGGCATTAACTTTGATTTGCGCAAATCAGGAAATCTATCCTTACGCAAATGTAACCAAACAAGATCTCCAGGTGCAAACACAACATGTTTTCTACCCTTATCTCCAGCAAGTTTATATTTAGCATTCATGCGCTCAATGTTTTCCTTAGTTAACTCATGCATTTTTAAAATCAATTCAGCACGTTGTTTAGCATCAAAATTAACCTTCTCCGAAGATG